>NW_017306344.1:1157417-1218294 GCF_000935625.1 Nanorana parkeri | reverse complement strand
ACAGCCAACGGGTGGAGCTTTAGTCTTTTTATTACATGTTTTCCCATTTCTTCTTAACTTCGAAAAAAAGTCCGTAGTTTACAGAGCTAAATAGCTGAAGGTGAATGATATACATACAAGTGAATGAGACAGAGCAGTTATTCATGCCACTCTCACCCTTTCCTTTCATACAGCTCAGAAGCTTCAGTTAGGGAAAGCATGCCTGAAAGGAAATACCAGGAGGACTGAATGTAGAGTGAGGCAGACGATTTTTCGTTTACATGTGAAATCGGCGATGTCGCCGATTTCACATATAAACAGTGTGCAGCCTTCTCCTTCTCCCCCCTGCAGTTACCTCTCTCCTTTCTCTCCGCCGAGTCCTGAGCCTCTGACTGCAGTGTAAGGTAATGAAAAACTAAAAAAAGAAACAAATTATTAAAAAATAAGAAAATAATAAGAAATAAACAATAATAAGATACAAAATGATAAAAAATTAAATAAGATAAATAAAAATCTAAAAAATAATGATAAAAAAATAATGAAATAAATAAAAATTAAAAAGTGATAAAGTTTTTAAAAATTAAGAAACAGTAAAAATCATTGACACTAACCCCACCGCCCTGCCATCTGGTTGCCATTCTCCATTGATGGGAGGGGAGGGGGGGGGGCAAATCACAGGACCTTGCCTTGGGGCGGCAGGGAGAGTAAATCCGGCCCTGACTACAAATCGCTCAGCGTGTCAATGGGGTCTAAGATAGGCCTTTCCGAATCCATGTACAGCATACAGTAGTTAGTCACACACTGTTAGTTGTGCAATTTGTGCCCATCCCAGTCAGTGACATTTTTTGCTTCCTAGCCTCAAACTTTACCCTGCATTAAATAAGTTTAGAACCCATAAACCTACACACAGACATCCTGCATTTAACATATAGTACTTCTTTATGTGTTATCTCTGTGATTGTAGAACATATAAGCTCTGTTACTGTCAAGTACCTTCCTCTTTCCTGCACTGGCAGGCTTGCTCCCTCCCGTTGCCAGTGGTGCTTCTGGGGTTGATGGTCAGTGGCCTGGCTGATAATATGCCTTTTAAAGGGGCCGTACCTATTTAAAGGAGCTGCATCTCAGTGTCCAATTCCCGAACAACGTTCGGTTTTCCTCTGAGTTCCTTGACACTGCAGTTGCATTGCCTTGAACTGACTTTTGCCTGTTTTTACCACGTCTCTGCCTGTCTGTCTGACACCTTGCCTGTATACTGACCATGTCTTTGCCAGCTGCCTGGACCGATCCATTGCCTGTGCACTAACCATGACTCCGCCTGCTGCTTGGACTGTCCCTTTACTAGCATACCAACTGCATCTCTGTCTGAACTGTTCCTTGGCTTCTGCCCTGGTCCTTCCTCTTCAGCTTGTATGGGTTAGTCTCCATACATTAGAGCAGGGTGAACCTAGAGGTTGCAGCCTGTGGTCAGCACAAAGTCCAAACCTCTGTGAGGGGGACCCTGGCAAAATAACTGCTGGCCCTTAGACTGCACCCTAGTGGGATCCCAGGTCACCTGCTCACATTTGAGTTCACTTCTTCACCTTCGTGACAGCTTCCAGTCATGTGGTATTAAGCTCCTGAACCACTTAAGAACCAGCCGCAGTGTAAAAATGTCCAGTCCACTGCCCTATTGTTCTTGGAGGACATAACTGTACGCCCTCCGGAAACTGCACTCCTGTGTCAGTGCTCACAGTTCTGTGATCATGCTGTGTAAATCACAAGCAATCTGAGGCAAAAGGTACAGAGCCTATCAGAGTGGCTCTGTACCATGCGATCGTTGTAACCAATCATAGTGCATCACAAATATAACAACGGCTGCAGTTTGCAGCTTGCACTCTCAAAGATCTAAGGTGAGGAGAAGGATAAGCTGGCTACAGATCATAGACAGTGTTTGCTGAGTGGGCCAGTGGTAGATTAGGGCTACTACAAGCATCTGATCACAACCTATACCAGTATTGTTCCTGATTACAGCCAGTACAAATGTCTGATCACTACCAGTAACATCCCTGATTATAGCCAGTACAAATGTCTGATCACATCCAGTACCATTTCTGATTACAGCCAGTACAGCTAGTATGCATGTCTGATCACAACCAGTTTAATTTCTGATTACAACCAGTGCAAATATCTGATCACTACCAGTAACATTCCTGATTACAGCCAAAACAAATGTCTGATCACTACCAGTACCAATACCATTCCTGATTACAGGCAGTACAAATGTGTCATCAGAACCATTAACAGTTCCATTCTTCATTACAGCCAATACAAATGTATGATCACTACCAGCACCAATATCATTCCTGATTACAGCCAGCACAGCGAGTACAAATGTATTATCAGAACCAGTAATAGTTCCATACCTGATTACAGCCAGCATAGCCAATACAAATGTCTTATCAGCCAATCAGCTACAAGCACTGTTTGGGCAGTCGTCCCTGTCAGAATATTAAGGACACAGTGGGAGATTCATTCATCCATGCTGTTAGTGTGGATGGAGGAATTTATCAAATCTTTTGGGTTCAGCATAACACATTTTGCCAAAAAATACATTTAGAACAATTAGTATAATGGAACATACATTAGTTATTAAATGGCTGCTATAGGTTACAACTAAGAAGGACTGTATTTTAAAATTAATGTCACTGAATTGCCCCACTCTATGCGCATTAGATATGTTCAGTTGAATAATTTAGTTACAAATATAGCAAACAAAAGCAAGTTTGTATATTTCTTAGAGTTTTAACTCTACTGCCCTAGACATGAACCACAAGTGTCTTATGTTAAATACAGCCCTGAATTTAAAGACAGTGGCGGAACTACCGCCGGTGCAGGCGGTGTGGGTGCACCAGGGCTCCGGCACAGAGATGGGGGGCCCGCCAGCCGCCGGGTACTGATCTTAACATCTGACAATCCAAAATCTGTCCGCTTCTGTGCCATTCTGCATTGCTGTAAATATTAGGGATGCACCGACATTTCGTCCACCAAAAGATATCGGCCGGAAATGGCACTTTTGGCTAAATGCCGAAAGTGCAATTTTTCTGCTGATACAGCGGCGCATCCCTGCTTTCTTTCCTCCCCGCTGGGCACTGCTCTGTGTCCCAGCGGGGAGGAGAGAAAATGTCAGCTGGCTGTGGATTTTTTTTGGGGGGGGGGGGGCCCAAAAAAAAATCTTGCACCAGGGCCCTTTGTTCCTTAGGTCCGCCACTGTTTAAAGAGCAATTGCTACCAACAGGGACATATAATCATAAGGTATTTATTAGCTACAGCCTTCCACACTCACATGTTCCTTTTATTGATGGCTCATTTGTGTGTATGGTAGTGTTGTACATTATGAGGACATGCCATGACGCTCACATTTTGCAATACATGAGTAAGAAGAAGTAATAGAAATTCAAAATGTGGGATGTAATGCAGGCCAGCAAACACAAGGATAAAAATATTAAATGTATATTGAAGAAACACCACAGAAGAAGCAAATTTAAAAAATGGCTAAATGAATGCACACAGACAACAGGATGGGGAAACCAAAGACAAAAAAAGAAAAATGAGCTGAAAGCTGAAATATACCTGACAGAAAACATGGTTGAAAGTAAAAACATGTAAATGAAGGCAGGTATATTACAATCATGCTTTTGACAGTACATTCAATGTTAATCCATTTTTGTCAGATGCTTATAACTTATGGGAATATGCTCCAAATCAAAACAGGAATTTGGCAGCTTTCAAGTATTCACAACCAGAATTTCTTTTCTCTTGTTTCATCAAATTTCATCAACTGGTTTCTGAGACGCAAAACTCATAAAAAATCAATTTTACTGAAATTAAGACTTTTTTTTCCTTTAGGATTCTGCCAAAATAGCTGAATGGGTTTTGACAAGCAGAGAGATAGAGAAAGAGATGCTTCCGTGAGACTCTATAATTTTAGACAGGTGGGTATCTTACTCTCTGCAAGGGCAATGAGCAATATCAGCAAACATTATTCAGTCCCTAGATTGGAGCTGTTCTGAACTGTTAATCATAGAAGTCTGTATGACACTGAAATAATTCTACGTAAAAAGCGCTTGTGTTAATAATTCTATGTCAGTACATTTACTGTTGATAAACAGCAGTGATACGTTATACCCCTTTTGATCAGCTGTGTAAAGTTCTGTTTTCCTTGGCACCGCGGGGATCAAGTGCCTGAAAATGTATCTTGGGGGAGGACTGCCATCTGCTGGATTCTTGGGAATCTCGACTTTGGTGGGTATTCGTCAAAACATCTCATGTCAGTTGAGAGGGAAACAAATACAGTGACTAATTTTACATGGATTAAAATTACTTTATATTTAATCCATTACATTTTGCAAACAAGTATTTAAAGATAATACCAATTTCTTTATGCCAGTTTAGGTATTTAAAGATGTCAATTGTGAATTAACTGCAGGTGTATTTAGTATGTGTTTCTGTCCACAGTAATGAATTTGAAAACGGGGCTACTTTAAGACATAAATGGCCCTGAGAAATGGTCAGATTAGTGGGCACAAAATTATACATCCAAACAGAATGTGTAACTTATAGGGGTCTATTCACAAAGCTGCCGTAGGCAGCCGAGTGAATAACCGACCCGAAGTGACCTGATTACCGACCTGATTTCAGCCGTACACCAACTAAAATCAGCCGTACATCGGCTTGCTGCGGCTGGCTTCGGGTCAGCCAAACACGCTCAGCATGTTCGGCCGACCCGAAGTGCAGAAGGAGTTCAACTCAGCCGATCCAACATCTGGATCGGCTGAGCCGAACATCCGGCAGGCTACTCGCTGGTTTTCGATGGTTCGCAGGCTACTCAATGTTTTTTTTTATATCTTGGCACTTTGTCACTTTTTTCCCTTTTTTTTGCATCAATTTATGGTGGACTTTTAATTACCAATTAGCACCTAATCTCTACTGGAGATATTACAATGAGAGACATGTTTTACTATGTATGAGTATTTATTAATTATATTGGTTATATGCGATCTATCTGATAATTAGCACTATATTATTCACGTATTATGATTATTGATTAGCGCAGTGCATTTGTTTGATCTAAATGTTTATTCTGCCCTATCGAGAAGAGTAAAACTTTCCGGGAGAAAGTGTTTCTCTCCCGGCCAGGAGCCCCTATCTAATAGCGGGAGACTCCCGGAGCGTTCGGGAGAGTTGGGCTGTCTGGAGATCAGCTTCCCTGGTTACATGGTAACCAGGGACACTGATCTGTCTGTGTAAGTGGCCGGAGCCAGCCGTGAGATGACGACTGGCTCCGCCCAGCTGTCAGTAGCAGGCTGTCGGCCCGCCAATGGCCGGCCGTTTGGCCAGCTTTGACTTTCACCTTGGCTCAGTCGAGCCGAAGCATATGCTGTACGGGTTATAGTGAATAGCCTGTACAGCAGCCCTTTGGTTCTACTGAACCGAAGGGGTCCCGGGGCCAAAGCTAGCTGAAGGATCATCCGAAGCTACGGCTAGATCCTTCGGCAGCTTTGTTAATAGACCCCATAGTTTCTATGTGTTTTCTCAAGTTACTTGCTAAAAATATTTTTTTAAAGTATTACAATTGGATTAAAAAACACTTTGTTACTAAAACAAATAGCAAAACAGCGACTGCAGATATAAAGTTCTGGCATTTACAGGTGTCTCCATATACCTGCAGAAGAATCCAAATGCCCCCTGTAACAACCAAATATCAGGTTGTTCTGACAGGTAGTGCGCAGACACGTCCAAGTAACACTATTGCCTACCTCCACACATCACCTTCCTACTGGGCCATCACTATGATGGTCTGCCTTACTGGCCAGTAAGAAGGTCTAGGAGGTAGGAAGGGGTGGTCAAGCTTTATCACGATCAAGAAGTGTCAGAGCTTTGCCTGTCAGAATGACCTGACATTTAACCACAACTGCAAGCGTTTGGAGGCTGCTGCAGACACATGCAGCATTTTTCATCTTGTCAGATTCACTTCTATAAAGTGTTTTCAATAAATACCGTATATACTCGAGTATAAGCCGTCCCGAATATAAGCCGAGGTACCTAATTTTAGCCAAAAAAACTGGGAAAAAGTATTGACCCGAATATAAGCCGAGGGTGGGAAATGAGGCAGCTACTGGTAGATAGATACCATTAAAATACATTAATATTTATTTAAAAGAAAAATAACCTAGCTCTGTAAGTGGAAAAGGGGGTACAGGGCTACATATCATGTACTACGGATCATTTAACCCATTCATATTAGCAGAGGATAATTGTAAATCTATTGTTCAGTGCACTCTATATGTAGTATATAGTACATGTACATATAGAGTGCCTGCAACAATACATTTACAATGATCCTCTGCTAACATGAATGGGTTAAATGATCCATAGTACAGGGCTACATACAGATCATTTAATACATTCATGTTAGTATAATTGTAAATGTATTGTCTGCACTGTATTAGCAGTATATACTCTATATAGAGTATATACTGCTAATACAGTGCAGACAATACATATATAATTGCTTAATTAATCTCTCTCTCTCCCCCCCCCCCCCCTCACTCACTGTGTCCGTGTGCCGGTGATCGATCATCACATCACGGAGAGAGCAGGGACGAGTCAGCGGCGCGCTGGTCCAGTGGGAGGAGCTCCAGGTGGGGTCCTAATTTAGCTGGCTCAGAGGTGCCTGCCCGCTAAATTACAACCCCACCTGGAGCTCCTCTCGCCTGATCAGCGCGCCGCTGACTCATCCCTGCTCCCCTGCCTGACTGGCCGCTGCGGGGGGTTTTTTCTTCTTCTTACTTACCTCGCCGAGCGTCGCTGCTGCTGCGGTGTGCGGCGCTCCGAGCGGGGTCATCTGGCAGTCTCCGGCCACCTAAATTAGGACCCGGAGACTGCCAGATGACCCCGCTCGGAGCGCCGCACACCGAGCAGCAGTGACGCGACGCTCGGCGAGGTAAGTAAGAAGACGCGCTGGCGCTGACTCGAGTATAAGCCGAGGGGGGCACTTTTCACCCAAAAAAATGGGCTGAAAATCTCGGCTTATACTCGAGTATATACGGTACACATTTTGAGCTATTTTAGTAGCATTCATCTAAAAGTAATTTTGAATTCTATGTTTGTGGTTTCTTTGGTGTTGTATTTCATTCCTATATGAATATAGGGAGATACAATTATCATTCCTGCTTGAGGGAATGTTGAAATATCTTCAGTTACCTTTACAGAGAATCTGTAGTTTTCAGCCAGGCCTCACTCATAGACATGCATAGACAATTACTTTGGAATATTGTTAAGAAAGATGCAGGGCCTGCATATGTAATGAACAAATAAAGATGCAGAGCCTGCATATTTAATGAAAAAATAAGGATGCAGAGCCTGCATATGTAATGAACAAATAAGGATGCAGAGCCTGCATATGTAATGAAAAAATAAAGATGCAGAGCCTGCATATGTAATGGGTCAAATAAGGATGCAGAGCCTGCATATGTAATGGACAAATAAGGATGCAGAGCCTGCATATGTAATGAAAAAATAAAGATGCAGAGCCTGCATATGTAATGGGCATATAAGGATGTAGAGCCTGGATATGTAATGGGCAAATAAGGATGCAGAGCCTGCATATGTAATGGACAAATAAGGATGCAGAACCTGCATTTGTAATGGGCAAATAAGGATGCAGAACCTGCATATGTTATGGGCAAATAAGTATGGAGAGCCTTCATTTGTAATGAACAAATATGGATGCAGCGCCTGCATATGTACTGAACAAATAAAGATGTAGAGCCTGCATATGTAATGCAAAAATAAAGATGCAGACCCTGCATACATAATTAACAAATTAAGGATGCAGAGCCTGCATATGTAATGTAAAAATAAAGATGCAGAACCTGCATATGTAATTAGAAAATAAAGATGCAGAGCCTTCATATATAATGAACAAATGTGGATGCAGAGCCTGCATATGTAACAAACAAATTAAGGATGCAGAACATGCATACGTAATGAACAAATAAGGATGCAGAACCTCCATATATAATGAACGATTAAGGATGCAGAGCCCACATATGTATTGAACACATATGGTTGCCCTAACAAACCTATATCATTAAAAGGTTTTTTATACTGTAAACCCATAGGTAAGATTTACATTAAGCTTTTCACACTCACATATACTGTATATCTAGAAACGTAAAAAGGTTATAATATACAACAAAATGATCACCTTAAAAAAGGGGCATTGTTAAAACTAATAGGTCACCTCTCTAGATAGCAGGTTGAAATATGAGCCTACAGGTTGAAGGTAAATTGACTTTCAACTTTATAAGGGTTATGCAATTTTTCAGAGGTCTTTACTGTCAAACATGCTTTTTGCTCATTTTGTTCCCAGAAGCTACATCACCCATTTTTAAAAACACCTGACCAACATCCCCCCCTTTAAGGCACTGGGACAATGGGGGGGTATCTCTGCCTGCCTTTCAGTAATAAAATCCCAGAACTGCGGTTCATACTTCCCCAGCTTACTTCTGATTTATTACCACTACTGTAAAGCACATTTTTGCAAAGACTACAGACATCAAATTATTCTAATTTTCTTAACAAGCAGTAAAAGCGTTGGGCTCTGATACTGACTTGCCTTGATCCATTGATCGTAATGAGGGTACTGTCCTTGAGAGCTGACAATCTATAGAACACTGGGGACGAGGGACATGAGGAACAGATGCTTATTTTGACAGAGCCATAAATATCTCTCTTTTTAGATTGTAAACTCTCACGGGTTGTATTGTATTGTAACTGTAAATTTCTGTTCGCACCTAGGAGTTTTTATGCTCAAGGGTAAGCGCAACAAAATGCTCAAGACAAGGAATCCCATTTGTTTGTCTTGAGTGAGACAAAACGCTCTAGACAACTAATCCCATTCATTTCTATCACCCCTGTTCATGCCTGTAGAAAATGCCTGTAGCTGAAAAAAAGTACACAAGCTACTTTTTGGCAGATTACAGTGCTTTTTGGTCCCATAGACTTCAATGGGAAACTTGATGCGACAAAACGCGCAAGAAAATGTTCACTTGTGAACAGAGGCCATAGAAATTAATGAGATTCCTTGTGTTGAGCGTTTTGTCGTGCTTAGCTTTGAGCAACAAAACCCCTAGATGTGAAATGAGCATATTGTTTTCCTTATACTGTAAAGTGCTCTGCAAACCGTTGGTTATATAAATCCTGAATAATAATAATAATTATAAAACATATTTTTATAATAATCTTATATAAGCTAGTTAACCAGGAAAAACATAAATAATGTGCAGTAGGGACAGATGCTGGTGACCGTTAAAAACAGCACAGACCTGAAGCAATATAATGATTAAAAGCAACAATTAGTCTTGAAACACAGAAAAACAGATCGGTCAAGGAATAGAGTTGTCAATTACAATAAGAGGCTTCAAGATAATTGGGGGTTAGATGTTCACAAATAAATGTGTTAAAAGACACACGTGAAACGTTGACATTTAGAGGACAGCAACATTTCTCTTTTTTTTTGGTATGTTATGCGGCAGTGAATTATGTTTTCTTAGAAAAAAATATTATTTTGCAGTTTATTGGTGTCAGACTATCATTATTTGCAAAAACAGTATATGGAGGCTGATGAATTATAACTTTTTTTTTTTTTTCGAAACCATGCTTGTTTACATATATGATGTTGCTTGTTTTTGGGTCGTGTGCTATACTTGGTACACTATATCAGTCATTGAGGTTTGTTCAATAGAACAAGCATTTTCCGTTTTTGCTGAATTGGTTGTATAATTAGTACATTATGCAATACATATACTTTACTTTGAAAATTGAAGGGAAAATGCTTTTACTAAGATGTTTTGCACAGCTGTTTTGAAAAAGTACTAGTGTGACATGGTCATTTAGGACAACATTTGAATAGTACAATTTATTTCTTATTTAGACTGTTTGCAAACTGCAGAAGATAACAAAGGAATATACCTGGTGCCTACTCTGGTCCATATTGAATTCCTGTATTTTGAAATGAAAAGTGTGCGAGCACAAGAGTATTGTAATTGCGCTCATATGTATTGAAATATGCTTATACAGTATGTATAATTTAAAGTGACACTTAACTAATAGTTAAACCTTAATAATGCATTAAAGTACCGTAACAATTAACAGAAATGCATGTTTTGTGTGTATCACTTGGCTGTAGGTCCTCAAAAAACATCTTTGAATTGGTCCCTGTGTGTGGTATAGTAGCCACCACTCCAAGCTCACCGCCGTGATAGAGTATAATTTCAACACAAATTAGTAAACTAAACCCAAGATTGTAGTTCATTCTGGGGATGAGTTTGGAGCGGTGGCTACTTTATAACACACACAGGGACCATGGGGAACAAAAGTAACCACCCTCCGTACGGAAGGACAGTGTCAGCACCAATTCAGAGATGATTTGAGGATCTACAGCCAAGTGATACACAAAGATACATTTTTGTTAATAGTTAGGGTACTTGAATGCATTTTTAAGGTTTAACTCCTGAGTTTAGTGTCACTTTAACTGCAGCGCTACATTTTATTATACACATTCATAAGAGCACATTTATTTTTTCCAGCAAGTATGTCTCTGTGCCTGACAGGGTGTGTAGCATGATGATGGTCAGGAACACTTACAAACCCTTTTCTACCCAGTTGCTTTGTTCCACCACTGAAGGAAAATACCTATGAGTATTGGGAAGTATGTGTCTCATTCCTCTTCTTGGCACAAGATAGCACTGGTGCTTGGTGACTTGCACAAATAACTATCCAAATTGTTACCTGCATCTTACACAGGGCTTTCTGTCTTCATTCCTGGAGAATGAATGGAGCAGCAGTGAAGCTAAGAGAAATAAGTATTTTTGCAGGGGGAGTTAGGTGTTGCTTGGCCCTGGTTGGGAAATGTACAGGTTCATTTTAAGGCACCAGATTTTCTGTCTATAGATTTCTGCAATGATAATGTTTTGTAAGTAAGAGTTGAATTCAGAATTGTATCTTCTGCAGAACAAGCAGTCAGTGCAGTGAAGGAAAGCCAGTTAGTAGGTTGGGATATAATGAGAGCATGTATTATTTTGGTTTAGTGTTACCGGCAGTGAGACAGGGTCCGATGCCAGAGATATTTTTGAGCTGCAGGCGCCAGGGCCTGAATGTACAGTGTGATAGAGAGCTTGGAGTCAAATATGATAAGATGGCAGGCATGTCCTTGGAAGAGATTTCAGATATAGGAGTGTCAGCAAAAGGTAGAAACACCAGCCAGTTAATTGTTAGCCTAGGTTTCAGGTAGTGTGAGGGCAACAAAAGCAGTCATAAGAGCACAAGAACAGGAGAGATGTATTGTATGTAGAAGAGGAGGTTTGCAATTTGGTATATTCTGTTTAAAGATAGTACTAAAAACTCAGTTCCCTAATGTTTTCAATGCAGGAAAGAACATAGCACCAAAACATTTCTGAGTATGGTCATTAACTGCATATACATTTGTTAAAAAGCACAGGACAAGAACTACCATATGTGTTCCGCTATCAAACTGGCCGATGAAAGGTCCCTCTGCACTCCCTACTGCGTTCCTGGCACAGATTGCAATGGTGGTGCTCGCAGTGACAATCACGGATGGCGCCGTGCACATCAGCAATGAAAAGCAGGAATCACCAGCACTCAATAATAATATTCAGATAATAAATGTCCATTTATTCGGACAGGTCGTCACAATAAAAAAAACAACGTTTCGGGGCCACACAGGGTCCCTTCATCAGGGTGACAATGTATCAAACTGAACACACTGAAGACACATTAAAAACATGTTCAGGGCATAGTTTGATCAGTTTATATGCAATGCATATAAACATAGAAAACATATAAGATGAACAATACAATCTATAACACATTGTTCTAAATAAATTAGGAGAAAACAGGTTGTTTTTTCTAGACTGAATTTAGGGGGAACTTGTAGAAAATGTTATCAGGCACATTTGCCAAGTTTCTAATACAGCAAATGTAACAGCTGGGGAATAGTACTTTTACCGTAAGCTGCAAAACTGATTTAACTCAAGCCTACAAGTGCCCCAATCAGAGCTTTCCATACTGCTGAAACTGTTTTTACAAAGAACATGAAGAGTTAAAATAAATATATACAATATATACATATTACTTTTTTAACTGTTCATTTTGTTTAACAGTTACACCACTGTCCATGTTTGGATGAATACCAGATATGGACTTAGAGTCAGAAATGTCACAGGAGAGATACCTTTTTAGAGTTTCCAGTGTCCTTAAAGTAGTAACTACTCAAACATTTTACAATAATGAAACCATAGCAAACAAACATAACTGTAGATTGTACAGCAAAGTATTTATATATTCACCCAAGCATGTACAGTCATCATGTTTCTGAACATCTGGTTTCAACTCTCCCAGCTTAACTTCCCTGAACTTCCTGTCCAGTACAAATATCACAAAGGACAGAACAATCTCCAGCAGTTGTTTATCTACTAGCTTGGAGAAAGAAGCAGGGAGAAGGGAAGGTGGAGGAAAGAGGAAGAAGCAAGTATCTGATGATTTGCTTGCCCTGCTGTGCCTGTCGAGACACACACAGCTTACTAGCACACACAAGGGTGGCTCCATAGAGCCATGATAGGGAAAGGAGCCACCTTAAAATACAATTTCAGGGCCAGTGCCCAGAGGGCAAGATGATTCTGCTGAAGTATACTTTTAAACATCAAGGAGCAGCATTCACTGAAAGTAATTTAATAGCTTAAAAACATTTTGACTTTAATATCACTTTAAAACCATCACACTAGGGCTCCCCTCACTTCTCATAAGAAGGTTAAGAATGGAGGAAGGTGGATCTTGACAGCAGAGGAAACACAACAAGCACCAGAGTGATGTAGTACTAATTCTGGAAGGTAAAGAAGAATGTTAAATGTATTTTGCACTAACACACTTGATCAAACCAGTTCACCAGGGAGGCACCTACTTGCCCACCCTGGGACTCTCTTCTGGACACTAAGGGTGACTAGAAACCATTGCTTTGGCAAGAATAACACGTTTTAAGACCTCCTCCAACCCAAAAAAGTACACCCAGATGCTGAAGGTCATTGTAGGGCTTTTTAACAGTAGTGGGCTGCACTCTCACTGATACTTAGGGGGCACAAATTATTTTATATTTCAAGTTTTTATTAAAAATACATTTTAAAAATATGTAAAAGGTTTTGGAAGTTAACTCTAAGTGTGAAACCTAAGTTAAAAACATAGCCTCAACACTCTCCAATGGCAACTATTGCACTTTTTTGTTAGAAAATACAATGATTCATCATCTTAGCTTGGCACATTTGTTTTAAGTATCAGGCAAGTAAGCAGGGAATGTAACATGCACCCTGCTATAAATAAGGTGAATGTTCAAGTAATCACCAATAAAACAAATGCTGGCAAATGTCAAGAAATATTTCTTAAAGTTTATTCTTAATGTTTCTTTTGCAGCCAAATTGTGATTACATCAATTTTATATTTGTTTAAGCTGCTTTTACTTGGGTTAGGGATTCCTGGCTTCTTAAGGGTTACATTTTCTACTTGCTTATCCTTCTTTGTAGTGTTAGGAGGGGTTGTGAGGGTTTTGTGTTAACCCTTTCTATACTGTACTGGTTTATTTCATTATAATTTGTAAACTAAATTTGAACATTGCCTGCCCTAACAAAGGGTTAAAGGATTACGACCCTGGCTTCTGCATTGTATATTAATGACTGAAACACAATCCAAAAAGGCCAAGCCTAAATCTTTCTGTAAGGACAGATCACTGTGAATGTGCTCAGAAAAACCTGAATTAAGCCATGTTGCCTGCTGCAACAAAACATCTAAAAGGTAAGACATATTCTTAAAAAATTATTTTTCAATATGTTATGTGTATAGAAACGCATAACAAACATATAAAGGGGTTTTCTCAAATTTGACTGCAAAAGTGGTAATACACTTTAAATGGTGAATGTATTTGCATATAATAAGTGCAATATAAATCCTTTACAAATATGTCCCTTGTTAAAATAAGGATCTATAAAGCTATTTAATTTAATATTGCAAAATTAAGGTTGGTCAAAGTTAAATATAAATACATTATTATGATGTATTATAATTAAAATATATAAATTACACCAAAACAATAATTAAAACGTGTATCAGAAACAAACAGTGAAAAGAAACCTACAACTTGTACTTTTGTGATGGTCAGAAAATTGCAGATGTTTTTTTATTTCTTTGCCCTTTGACCAGTTTCCCTTTTTGCCCTCCTATCTTATATCTAATTAACTGGCATTTTTCTAGTTATTAATAGAGAAAAGAAGGGCATGCGTTGAAAAGTTTTTTCTAGAGGCAATCCCTTAAAATAAGGACATAATCGTAACTATAGTTTTATTTGGTGACTCAGTAGCCCGAGGGCTCTGCACAGAGAGAAAATAAGCATTTCCTTAGAGATCCTCTCCATGTGGCTGCACAATAGCATGGAGTAAATAATTAGAATAACTATATGTTAGATATATAGCTCTAAATTGGATCATTTTGAAATTAGCTAGCTTACAATAGTGTTTAATTCTTTGTTTAAATCGCAAAAGCCTTAAAGGTAAAAGCTCTAGAGGTGCACAGTATAGGAATTTGCAGACTGAAACGAAAAAAATTGTCAGACCGAAACCGAAAATTATTTTTTTCTAACCTTTTAAAAATTATGTTTTTAATATTATATTTTCATTTATTTGTTTTGTTGCTTTACTGTTGGAGGCTTCGGAGGAAATATTAGGGGTCTAAACAGACCCCTGATATTTACCCTTTTAAATAGAAAAAGAGACTGAGTACAAAGAGTCCTCAATCTCTTATTCTGCAGCCTTTGTTATGAATGAACAGGAATCTTCAATAGTGAGTGTTCCTGTCCATTCATAAACTGTGGATATAGTATGAGTTACTATGTCCACAATCATGAATAAACAGGAAGTGATGTAGAGCACCTCCTGTTCATTCAGAATTGGGGACACAGTAAACATGCTATGTTTTTTGGAAGCACTCAGGGATCAGCTGTACTCCGCTCTCCATCCTGACTCATCTGTCACAGGAGGCTGAGTGAGGCGCTGTGGGAGCTATTCCCCCTGTGACAGCTCTGATAGCGCTCATCTCCCCCACCCCACTCGGCCTCCTAACAGTTTCTCTTCTCCTCCTAACAGTTTCTTTCCTCCCCGCTGGACGCTGCTGTTTTCGGCCGATATGTTTGGGTGGCTGAAATTTCGGTGCATCCCTAAAAAGCTCTTTTCTCATTTGTATTGTATGTAATA
This sequence comes from Nanorana parkeri, assembly GCF_000935625.1. NCBI lineage: Eukaryota > Metazoa > Chordata > Amphibia > Anura > Dicroglossidae > Nanorana > Nanorana parkeri. Next base: position 1,202,962 of record NW_017306344.1, on the reverse strand, counting down.
ATGGCCCATACATCCAAATGGCTGTTAAAGTGTATTTAAACCCCCCACAATATGTATTTTATTACAACTTACCAACCCTTAGATGTTGTGGCTGCATTAGTTTTCTTTTTTCAGATACTTTTTTTTTCCTTTAATTTTACCTGTTGATCCTGCCAGTAACACATTTCCAGTCCTATGGTGACAAAGCTAACTCACTTTACTGAATCTATAGAGGAAGAGTGTTGTCATGTTAGAAATACAGAACACCTCCTGCTCTCCTCATACCCATAAACATGGGGAGATGTTCTATAGTTCAAAGAGGGTAATTCAGGGAAGGCTGATAACAGTGTTTGAGATAACCTTTCCAAAACACAGGAACTTAAAAGCTTAGTAAATTTCTGGCAGGATCAACAGGTATTTTTTGTAATGTCAGACATAACAAAATGCTTTAAAGGAGAACTATGGGGTCAGGGCTTTTCCCCATAGTTCTCCTAAGGGTAACGGGAGGACACAAACTAGCGTCCTCCCGTCACCCAAAGCTCAGTATACCGCAAGCTACAGCTCGCGGTATACTGAGATGCTGCAGCCGGGACGGATCCCAACAATACTGTCTGGATCCACCCAGCTGCGTGAGTGACAGCTGGCTCTGCCTATCTAGGGGCAGAGCCAGCTGTGCCCGCCCCCTCCCCTGTACGTTCCGCCAGTGCTGGAGGATCGGACAGGGGAGGGGGGAATCCCTGCAAGGAGCTGTGAGTGACAGTCACTGCTCTCTGCAGGCACAGGATCGAGAAGTGAGCGAGCAACGGTATGTGTTCGCTCACTTCCTGATCTATTGAGCCGACGTGTGACAGTTTCATTGTCACACGTTGGCTCGAACTATGAGGTTGAGTGATTTTCACTCGCCTCACAGTTCTCCTTTAACATGTATGGGGTTCACATACACTTTAAGAATGTATAAACTACTATACAAGAAGAAAGAAGGGAAAGTAGCGGGCACTCGTAGGAATCCTCTTAATGGTGTCTCTTTATTGAAAATGCATAAAAGCAACTACAAAGATTGTTGCGCTTATGCCTTTTCAATTAAAGAAATGCCATTAAGAGGATTCCTACGAGTGACAGCTCTTTCCCCTTTCATTTTAATGATTGGGTCCAGCAGACCCTTATGCTGAGCGCCATGGTTCCCGTGGAATATTGGGCCTGAGAAAGTAGAGCTGGTTTGTTTTTGCATTGTATACTATACAAGAATTTAAAGGTTTTGGCATACATAGATCATGGGTGCACAAAGTGACATGTCATAAAGGCAGCATGTAGTAAAAGTCTTACCAAACATGGAGTTCGAAAACAATTACAGAAAGAGTTGAAACAAATTTTTGGACACATTGATGCCTTCAAAGAAAGGAAAGTAAATCTATCCTCTTTCTTTCTAAGAAACACCTGTTGGGTTTATGGACAGATACTGTATATTGTAGCAGTAGAGATATTGCTATTATGTCATCTTAGCAAAGCCAATTTCTTGTATACCTGATACTTGTCATGCCACTTATATGCTTAGCACAAGTATAATAATTGAAGCACTATGCACTAATTAGAGTGGAATCACAGATCTGCACAGTGTATTTATATACGTGCACCAACAGAGGTTTTGATGTTGGGATACAGATTGTAAGTTGTTTGCACAGATAATTCCAGATAATTGGGATACAGATTGAAAGTTTATAGTTTGTTTGCACAGACAATTTCACTTTAATTTTTTGATTTCAACCGTGTTCACTAGCATGACGTTAATTTCACTCATCTACTTTGAGAGTTTTTATTCGTTCACATGTTGACTGAGCGCAACATAATTATCACCAGTATACACGATTACAAAATCACAGATTGTTGCAGCTAGTCCATTGTTTAGAACACAATTATACTATTAGCGCAGCTATTGTCATTTATGTATACACATTGTTTTAATGACTACAGATAATAAAGGGTAATGATTTTAATCACATATGTTGAACACTGAAAGTCTATAGTATACAGTCAAACTTATTGATTTATACACCTTGGTCACAATACACAGCAAATCAGGTGACGCACTTATTTTCAGCGATTCAGCTTATATGTTTATCGTTCTGCCTTTAGCCTGTTTATTGGACTATGCATCTGCATCATTACCTCTATGTAATTAGCAAGAAGGTAATTCAGAGGCAGACAAGTTGAACCAGGTAATAAGAGTGATTTTCTGTCTGAGTGGTAAAGGTGTTTAAATCACAACACTGGTTGGTTATTTTTACCTTTCACAGGTAAAATGCTTTAATTACAAGCTAACTGTCAAGAACTTGATTGAGCAACAGAGTTCTTTATAGGGTTCTACCCCACCTCTGCCATTGCATCCTCTCTACCTCCTCTTATTGACAGTTATTGCTACTTCAGTTTTGTGTTCTTTTAGTAGTGAGAAAAAGAAGAAACCCAATGTTAGACTTGATCTACTGTTTTAAAACCTTACTGGTGTCTATCAATCTGTGTAGAAGAGGCTACATTGCAACAATGTCTCTCACGTCTTTTTTTCACTGAGGGCTCACTTTCATGCTTAAAGCTATTTAACAACTCTACATTGATTCTGATGGTGACTGGCCCAAGAAGGTACCAGCAGTAACCTATCTGACATTTTTTGATGGCCAGTCAAACTAAGAGAACACAGCATCATCCGCAATGTTCCAGTAGGAGACAGACAGGCAAACTAAGTCAGGATGAGGCAGCGCATTTCCTTTTTATGGTTCCTGTGGCTCCTTGAACAGTGACTGGCTGCAAGGAATTATTCAAAAATAATAAACCTGCATACTCTCATCACAGAGGGGAAAATGTCAGAAAGCCTTCATAGTGTGGTGAAACACACATGAGCAATAACGTGAAAAAAGACAATTGTTTTTTGGATAGAGTAGGGAAGGGATAGACTGTATCCCCAATGGGGTGATTTACCCCTCTATTTGTCCTAATAATCACTGTCACCAAGACAGAAAGTGGGGAAATGTGGTTTTGTTGAAATAAAAAAACATTGCCGAAGCACTCCTAGTGATGTGTGTTGTGGGAAGTGGAGAATTCAGGGTTGCAAAATGTCTTTTAGATCAAAAGGAACTTTATTAGGAACCATAAAACATGACAGTATTTTATGCTTACTAAATAAAGTTCCTTTTGATATAAAAGACATCTTGCAAGCCTGAATTCTCCACTTCCTACAACACACATGGATAGGAAAGCCTCAGCAAAGGGTTTTTTCAAGAAAACCAAAGTTTTCTGTTTAAATAAGACGGCAGCAATCAGACAACCAATGAGGTCTGAAGGTATGCCCATACTTAGAGATATGCATGCAAAAGGTCAGCATGGAGATGGACATATCCTCCACATACATTAATATCAGTTCGCATATGTAAGTACAGATACAGCCTGTTCGTCTGACGCAATATTTGAGATAACAATAATAGTTAGAGCTGTATTCACTTTTTATATCACTCTTTTTTTCCAGCACCCCAAAAATGTTTTTAGAGTCCACTCTACAGAGAGACAGAAAGAGAAGGGATATCCAATAGTTTTATAGCTGTCACCAGAGTAAGATGAGTGAAAATCCTCCAGTGGGAACACCTGCTCCTGCGACAACTCTCTTAGAAGGAAATTCTATTCACTTTTGAGAGATTTTCTTTCATTTCCTGTTGTGTCTCCAGGCCAGCAAGTAAAGGGGAATCTTCCCTGCATGACACAGATTGCAATAAATAGCCTCATATTTTTTTTATTTTTCTGTTGTCTAATTAAAACTAAAAAAGTTTTGGCTTACATGCAGTTTAACAGCTGCCAAAAAACAGGTTAGCTAAGGTTTTCTCACAGCTGTCCTAGTATCCTAAGTCAAGTATGGTGCAGTCCAGAATTATGCTAACCACAATTGCTCATATTGGACTTTTTCTTTTCAGTCTTCATAACACAACCATAGAAAGATTCACATCTTGTTTCTATGGTTGCCAAATGATAGCTTTGAAAAAAACAAGGAGAATCTGTGCCATGGAACAGAGTAATTGTCTGTGTAGCCTACAGATGGTGGTCAGTGGCATGCAGTAGGAACAAAGGGTTGCAGTGTAGGCTTTTGTCAATTCAGGACCTCTGCAACTCCTGTTCCTACACCACTGGGTTAACTTCCCCAAACATGTAAAAAATATAAATATAGATTAGCCTAATGAGAAGGAAACACGCATACAGTATTATTTGATAAGATATTTGATAAATGTGAGAAAGGATCTATTGTAAATACGTTATTAAGAAAGCATATTAAAACCCCTGCTTTCTGGTGGTAATAGAACATCCATTTTGAGTTGTCCTTGCGGAGAGCTACTTGCAGAAGTTTAGATGCGTTTTCATAAGTTGCAGTGAGAGATGTCCTAAAACGATGCTTTCACTGAACCAAAACTGTGCTTGAAAATATTACAGGTGAAAAATGTTGATCATCAACTTTAAAAAGCATAATAATGATTAAATAATTACATAGTATTTGAGGTTAAATAAAGACACAGGTCCATCAAGTTCAACCTATTATTGCGTGTATGTATGTGATTTGCATGCGTATGGGTGTGTATGGTCCTTGTGTGATCCTTTTTTAATTTTATTTACAGCTACCTATACCCCTGTATGTAACGGTCTCTGAAGGAAATTGTCCAAATGCATTTTGAATGTTTCCACACTCTCAGCTGATACCACTGCTTATGGCAGCGAGTTCCAGACCCTAACCGCTCTAACTGTGAAGAGGCCACTTGTGGTTAAATCTTTTCTCCATCAATTTTAGGTGGTGGCCTCTAGTCTTTGTAATGGAGTTTACTGTAAAAAGTTTATTGCTGATGTTGCTATCACCATTGAACATTTTGCACATCAAAATCATGTCCCCCCTTAATCTCCTCACTTCCAACGTGAACATGTTTAAATTTAGTAAACTTGTCTCATAGCTTTGGTCATCCATCCCCTTAATTAGTTTAGTTGCTCTTCTCTAGACTCTCTCCAGCTCAAGAACATCCTTCCTGTGGATTGGTGACCAAAACTGGACCGCATACTCCAGATGAGGTCGAACCAGCGATCTATAAAGTGGCAAAATTATAGATTTGTCTCTACAGAACATTCCCTTTTTAATACATGACAGTACTCTGCTCGCTTGTTTGCAGCAGCCTGGCATTGCAAGCTATTATTCAATCTGTGGTCTACAATGACCCCCCAGATCTTTTTCCATTTCTGACTTCCCTAGTGGAGTACCCATTGATGTGTATTCCTCTTGCCTATTTTTAACCCCAAAATGCATCACTTTAAATGTATCAACATTAAACCTCATCTGCCAAATAGTTTCCCACTCCCCTATTTTATCCAGGTCCTCCTGTAATGTTATAGTATCTATGTCCGTGTCATTTACCCTCCCAATTTTAGTAACATCAGCAAACACAGAAACATGGCTATTCACTAGACATGTGCACCAGCAAAAAAATAGTTTTGTTTTGAAACAAAAAAAAATTTGTTTAGTTTAGTTTCGTTTTGATTCGGAATTTGCATTATTTAGTTTTTCGGATTCGGGTCCGAAATTAAATTCGTTTCGGACGATGCAAATAAGCCCCCTTGCCCGCAGACCCCCACAACCACCGGGTCAGGGTTGTGGGGAAGAGGCCCTTGTCCTCTGTAGCCTGGTAAGGCGCAGGGAGGGGGGGGGCCCTCGATCCCCCCCCCCCTTTCCGGCCCTGCCGGGCCAGTGATCAAGGGTTTCCCCCCCCCCATTTTTTGGGGCTGGGGTTCCCCTTTAAAATGGTATGGATTTTGGGGGGAACCCCACGCTTTTTTTTCCCCATCATCTGCAGACTGTAAAAAAAATGTCATTTTTTTTTTCCTAATGTCATTTTGCTGCAACGAAATTCGTCCAATAACGAAATTCGTCCATGAAAGAATTTTGGCCGGACTACCGCTAACGAATTTCGGGAATTCGGATGCGTTTGCATTCGTCTTAGCTGTAATTCGGAATTCGGATGCATCCGAATTTCCGAAAATTCGTCCGAAACGAGTTTCGGAACTAACCGAATCGCACATGTCTACTTTTCCCGCCTTACCCGATGTCATTAATAAAGAGGTTGAATAATATGGGGCCTAGCACCGAACCCTGAGGCACGTAACTCCCAACCTTAGACCACTTTGAAAGGGAGCCGTTTATCGATACCCTCTGGACGCGTTCATGTAGCCAGTTTTCTGTCCATGTACACACCATTTCATCTATGCCCATAGAGCTCAGTTTGTGTAGTAGGCCCTTAAGAGTAGGTAGATTAGGTCCTTAACTTTGTTTTACATTAAATACAATAAATGAATTAAATTTACATTTTAGAAATGTTGATTTCTTTACCTTTGCTGTGCCAGTAAAAGTAGTGTTGGTGGGGAGGGGAAAGATTTGACATATGTTTTTAAAAACACATTCTACTTTCTTTAATCTTATGTATAGCAATGCAGCTAAATATTGTATATATATTATTCAAAATAAATGCTCTCCCACCTAAAACAAATGCTAAATGATGCATAATCTTAAATATAATTGAAAGTATACCACAGGATTCTGCTATAACCCACTAAGATGAAAACACTTATAGGGTAAATACACTTTTGTTTAAACATTGGTTTAACATATATAAATGCTACACAAACCTTTTGTCATTTAGTGTTATTAAAAATATACAACCTGCAATTAGCTATAATTTTCTAAAACTGACAAAATATTTTAAACATGGCTTCCTTGTATGGGTAAGTTCTGATGGTGTGCACAACTTTCCTAGAATCGTTTTCTTGCACATATGATTGGCTCACTGCTGTCTCTAGAAGTTTTTCTCTTATGAATACACTGGGAATAATTATGTGAATATAGTAACAATACATTCTTATTTGGAAAGTGGGAGGTGGCTGGAGGAAGTGAGAAATAGTAGTAAAATATGTAAAATGTCCAATACAATGCAGGTAGGACTGTAATAAAACATGCTAAAATGCCTACATTATGACAAATTACGTTTTTCTCAGCAAAAATAAGGTCTACTTTAAGCATTTCAAGGCATAAAATACACTAAAATTCAACAACAAGATCAAACAAACATTAGTTCTTCTATGAGTGCATATTCTGATACCTTATAAATAAGCAATAACAGAGTTAGCACAAAAGTAAGAAGAAAAACTAGTAATTACTGCAATGTGAAGGTATTTGTAGTCATTGGAAACGCAGCGGGCAAAACTTGGCGAACTCCAGTAAGCCACCCCCTGAGGACTTAGTAGACACCGGCGGCTTGCCGAACCTGCAGAAATACAAACATTGTTGAGTGAGCCAAGAGAGAAGAACATATACTCAAAGCTGAAACAACTGTGATAGGCAAAAAAAAAATGTAAAGGTAAAAACATAAAGTTCAGCATATGCAACAAAGAATAAGAAAGGTAAAGAATTAATGAGGAAAAAAATATGAGAGTGACAAATATAGTAAATAAAAATGGTAGACAGATCAGCTAAATAAGCATGACGATAATAAAAAAGACCTACAATGATCAAGAGAAACTGACCTGTGGCATTCGGAGGACATTTGTTGTAAACAATTTCGCCTGCGGCTGCTTTCTTCCAGGTCATGGACATGACATATTCATCTTTGCACATCTCATGTAACGCTGTGAGGAAGGGAAGCAGCAACATGAAATAACCCAATACTATGTCAGCCAGAAGCTGCCAGCCCAACCCAACGTGAATTCGCATTTATCGTTAGCCTGGAAGACAAGATCTCACAGCTTCCAATCATGTTATACACCTTGTATTTGACATAGGGGAGGCTATGCAGAGAATCTAGCCTTCTTTAATATGTGTAAAAAGCACACTGTGACCTTCCTAAGAAACATGAACACTCATTGCTATTCCCTTATTGTACACTTGCTAGCCTGTCAGCAAGAGCCCACAGAGAGAAAGCAGGCACGCTGAGAGGATGAAAGGAGCACAAAAGAGGAGTAAAGAAACAGTGACTGAACAAAAGCGTGGAGAGCAAAAAGAGGTGTAGGAGGCCTGATGCATAGAGGACAGTGGATATGCACAGGTGCAGACAACAAAGGTGATAGAGGACAGAAGGTTCAGTCAGGAGAGGATTGAAAGCAAGACCGGGGAAAGTAGGAGGTGCAGATAAGAAATCCTAAATAATCCATGCTGGAATTTTAATAAACGTGGTAACATATAAAGCACTAATATTTTTCAGTAAATAAAAGTAAAACACTAGGATCGTAAATACGCAATAAGCAGTCATCCATAGCAATCTAGTGGAAACCAACTTTTACTGGTATGACCACTCAAACTGCAGGCGGTTGATTTTCAGTTAGTTGCCATGGGTAACTGCACTTCATTGCACATTGTAATGAAATAAATTGCAGCGAGCAGTTATGAACCACTAAATAGAAAGAGCACAATTTTTAAAGCACCAGTGCACCTAAATTAATTTCCTAAACAAAGGACATTCTTATATTTAAAAACAAACCTAAAAAAGTGTACACCTTAATGCATACCACTGCAGGTACTACTCTGCACAATTATAAATAGTGAAAACATCAACTGTAACCATTATTTGAAATAACATTGATAATCATGGGAAAAGATACGATAACGTTAACTGTGGTCTGATATAGCGGCACCCTAGACAATCACTGTAATCAGCCTCTCTCAATTTTTTTTATAACACAAGAACCCTTGAAATAACTTTTAGGTCTCAGGGAGACCCTGTTAATATTTATTATATCTATACTTCATGACATATGAACAGTAAGGGATGAAACACACCCTCAGGTGCGTTGCGGTAGCACATGCTAACACACCTTATGTGCATTAGAGTGTTATGGTGAAGTACAGGAAGGGGGAAGTCTGACTGAGCCCTAACCTGTGGAAATAAAAATACATTTAAAAAAATCACAAATGTGGCATACTTTGCATATTTGACATGGCTTCGCTATATCACACAATTATTTTTAGAAATAATAATGAAATAAAACATATTAATGGCAAGAAAAGAAACCAGACAATTAAAATTGTAGTATTCCCCCAGATTTGTAGTCAGTGGACATTAGAGATTAATGAAGTGGCCCCTGACACTGGTGGTCACTGGTCAGTGAAGGAGGATCTCTTAGATTGCTGGTCAGTGGGGGGAAGGATCCCTAACATTGGTATTCAGTGGGAGAAGGATCCCCTTTAATTGGTAGTCATTTGAAGAACGACCCCGTCACACTGGTAGTCAGTGAGAGATGGGCCCCATTACACTGGTGGTTAATGGGACAAATGCTTTTTATATATGTGGCCAGTGGAAAGATGAACCCTTACAGTATAGGCCAGTGGGAAGAATGCCCCCCTTACAGATAGCTAAAAAGATAGTGTCAGGGGTTACTAGTCTGAGTGGCAGATAATGCTAATTGGCCAAGAAACCCCCAGTAACCTTTGAAGGAACCCCAGGGTCCCACAGAACCCTGGTTGAGAAAAGCTGTAATGGTACCAGAAACCTCCATATAAATGACAAGACAAATGTCAGTTTTTTTAGTTTCAGACAAGAAAGTATGCTAAACATTAATATTTTATACTTTAGCTATTATGCAGTTTAAGAAAAATATAGATCATGGTTGATTACAGCTAATATGCTAATTAAAGTGAAATGAATGGTCATGATATGTTTCATGTCTATGTTACTACATATTTAATCAAGTAGGGCTACCTGTTTCTAATAACTTATCTTACATGGTTATACAATAAGCATTATATTGCAACACGGGCAAAGAGTAGTGATGTGCGGTGACCAAGCACATTATTGAAAACAGGCATTTGATGCTACTGGATTGATTGCTCAGGATAACTACACATCAGTTCTCTTTGTATTTCATTACATGTGCACATATCCGAGTGTGTGATGTCGTCTGTGTGAATCACACAGAGGACATCTTGCAATGCAACTCCTAACCTCTACAGAATGGGCATGTCTGCTCAGCACATACAGCAGATGCAGAGAGTGGGTACCTGGGCACTTCTTTTCATTGCACGTCCTGACCTCGTCCCCGGAGCCCTCGCACGGGTATCCTTGCAATCCTGTTCCCTGACACATCCGGTAGCGACGCTGCCAGCCACTGTCACATGTCTTGGAGCACAAGCTCCAATGATTCCACGGGCCCCATTTTCCATCAGCTAGATAATGTGAAGGGGGCAGGAAGCAGAGGAAAGTGTAAACAGGATCGGGATCACAGAAGGATATCAAGAGAGGACAGGGCAGAGGAAAGTTAGAAAAGGTAAGAGGGAAGAAATTAAAGAAAAGTAGCAAAATGTGTAAACAGAATACAGAATAAAGGAGAGCATAAACCGGGAATAAAGCAGGAGTAATGAGAATTAAAAAGAAGTGAAATAAGCGAAGAATTTAAAGGTTTGCGTAACGATATAAAACAATCTAAAAACTGAAAATGCCATTAAGTATTAAGAAAGAGTTGAATGGTCTGAAATGTGGGAGAAGGAAAAAAGAAGCACATAGGTGGTAGTGATTGTGACTAATCTCTTAAAGCACAGCACTACCTAAGTAATGCAGGGCAGTGAAATCATCAACCTTTTAATAAGCATTTATCAGCTATCTTGCTCTTTATGGTTACACAAGCTAACCTGTATTTCTTACTAAGTGCTCGGGTCTTACGGGGGTTGTAGCTACAGAAACGACACATAGCCTACAAAATAGCAGGAGTAATGCTAGATTTGCGCCATATGCTCTCCTAGAACACTTACTATGGTGCCACCTACAGTTATAGGTATGTGTGGCCACACTGTCTTCTCTGTAAAATGTTTTTCTATGGTTCTTTTTAATTTCATATCCAACTGTTGTAGGTTTTACAAGAAGAAGTCTTATAAGGCAATAACACAGGGGTCAGGTTGCTGCTTCTTTAGAGTTTTGTTGTGCAGAGTCCTGGCCCATGTTTCCTTTATGCTATCTTCTTAGTTTTTTATGAGTTTCTTCTGTGTTCCATCTAATTTTCCTTTGAGTTGCTTCCATGTCTTTTTTTTTTATTTATATTGTATGTGTAAGGAAAGCAAATGAATGCCTATGTACATAAATACAGGCTTGCCCAAAGCTTGTATAGATCCATTAGCATTTATCATGCCATTAAAGGGGCATTCCTATATACCATGCCTGTGACAGTTCATATTTTGGAAACCTCTGTCTACATAAAGGATTCAGTTAGATAGTAAAGATTAACTGCAAAGGTGATGATTTTTTTGTCTCTTTACAATAATAAATTATACAGTATAGGAAATATGAACTTCAAGGAAGAGAGAGAGAGAGGAGAGAGAGAGGAGAGAGAGAGGAGAGAGAGAGAGAGAGAGAGAGAGAGAATGAGGGTGACATCTCTATCTGGAAACAGGATGATTTTTAAGAGCCAAAACAGTAATAATATGGGTGGAGACTTATCACTCGTCAGCAAGAGGTTCACCACCTAATGACAACTGCCTCAAGTGAAATCAATGTACTACAATTAGGGAAGTATTATCAAAGCGGTACTTTTGAATTAACCAGTGATTAAAATCTAATGTTAGACCAAAATATATATATGATTTCAATTACCAATTAGAATATGGGGGAACGTTGGAATCGCTTGCAGATTTTTATTGCCGTTTGTGTCTCCAGGATATTTCTTCTAACTGCGTCCCCAAGTAACCCCAGAACAAGAAGTAAGAGAATGGTGAGACAGGGTGACATATACAGGTGAAACTCGAATAATTAGAATATCGTGCAAAAGTAATTGCAGTAAGTGCTGCAAAAGGGGCCCAAACCAAGTACTGAGTACATATGCATGCTTGTACTTTTCAGAGGTCTGATATTGTTCTATGTACAATCCTTGTTTTATTGATTGCATGTAATAATCTACTTTTTTGAGGTTGTGGATTTGGGGTTCTTGGGGTTTTCATGAGCTGTAAGCCATAATCATCACAATTATGACAAATCACGGCTTGAATTATCTTGCTTTGCATGTAATGAGTCTATCTCATATTTTAGTTTCACCTTTTAAGTTGCATTAGTGAAATAAATGAACTTTGCACGATATTCTAATTATTCGAGTTTCACCTGTAAGGTCAGTGATGTAATTGCATCCTGCCCCTTAGCTCATCCCCACCGAAGCAATGGTTTTGGATAAGCAGAGAAGAACTTTTCAACATTACAGAACAAGTACAGTTGAACATTATTACTATTATTAGTAGCCTTCCAATTGCTTCCATTCCCTCTGACACCCTGTTACTGGCTGAGGAAGTGAGGGGAATATTGCTCTCAATGAAAATAAACAAAAAGGCTATAACCTTTCCCCACCCTATCTCAAATGAAATATTTTTGCTGGAGTTTGGCTTCGAATCAATGTATTTGCATTTCAAACAAGGCAGTTGCCAATTAGGAGTCAAATCTCATGCTCACAAGCAATTATCTAATGTGTAGCTGGACTCCAGAAGACTGGAGGGAAATGAATGTCAAAAACATGGTTGAAGGGGAAGACAAGAACAGGAGGTAGTAGGTTGAGATGCTGCTAAGGGCTGTCTGATTCTACAGCTAAGGCTATAAGTGAGATTTCAATCACTTGTTAACAAGAGATTTAACTCCTTGTAGACAGTTATTACATTTGCAACACATTGATTTAATTTGAGCAGCTGTCAACAAGAGGTTACATATCTTGCAAGAAAGCGATTAAAATTTCACATGTAAGCTTGACTTAATTCAGTATCTGATTCTTCTGCTTACACAGGTAATTTAGCATGCTTACCGGTCAAATTGAAAGGTATCATAAACAAATAAATCATCCAAACGATGTGTACTCTACTATCAGAAGTGTTCTATTAAGCTTCCAAATGGAACTTTGGGGCCATAGAGTGCTGCATTTCTGCCTCCCTAAAACCTTAACAGACAAGATATCAAGGACTGCATCCACATTAAAAAAAGAAAAAACAGGCAGGTCTGGGCTTATGTAAGAATATGAAGATTCAGTCTTAAAATAAACCTGTTTTTACCCTATCTCTCCTAAACTAGAAGATTATATGCAGATTAAGCACCAATAGGTGCCTATATGCTAAGTCCCAGATATACGAATGTGCACACAGCAACTTCCGTTCCTAAAGGTGTGCTTGGTCCCACCCTTTCGTTCAAGCACCGATAGTGAAGCAAGGTCTTGAACAATGTCAGGAACACAAGTCATTATTTCATATTAGAGCTTACTGGGTTTTAGAGCTCTCAAAGATATCCATGAGGTATCTGACTTTGAGTACAGCCACCTATCTGTCTGCAGGTTTTGAAAGCAAAAGTGAGCAACAATTATCTTAAAATTATTACAAGTGAATGTTGGAAGATTTTACATTTTCCTCTCTGTTTAGCTTAATTTTAAAGTAAAATTAGATTGTGGTTTTTACTGCTATCTGGAGCTTTGTTAGGTAAATGTATCCTCACTTCTTGTCTTGCATACAACAGACACAGTACAAAACACAAAAATTCCCCCAGCCTCAACCTGCCAGCCAGCCTGCAACCAAACAAATTGCCCTGTCAACAGTATGCGTTAAAATCAGAGGTTTTAGTTGCACAAACTTTTGGCCAAAAATATGTAGAAGCCACACTGCCGCGCCAAGGCACCTCTGCAAAGTGTGGTCCTAACTCTATGTATCCCAGTCTCCAAGTGTGAGCATATTAATGCAGTCGATAAATTATATGCAGGTGTACCTGGAGGTAGCCAACTCCTCCTAATAGGGTGCAGGGACGCACTGGAGGCCCAGCAACCAAAAATGCACGCTTAATATGCTCACACTTGGAGACTCGGATACATAGAGTTAGGACCACACTTTGCAGAGGTGCCTTGGCGCAGCAGTGTGGCTTCTACATATTTTTGGCCAAAAGTTTGTGCAACTAAAACCTCTGATTTTAACGCATACTGTTGACAGGGCAATTTGTTTGGTTGCAGGCTGGCCGGCAGGTTGAGGCTGGGGAATTTTTGTGTTTTGTATTCTTGTAAGCCCTGCTATAAAGGCTGGTTATAGATTCATGCATGTACCATATTTTCTAATACAACAGACACAGGCCTGCAGAAAGTAATGATGACACAGACAGATATAAAAATACAGCAGGTTTTCCTGCCTTTTCCTACATTTTTATTTTTTTCTGAATTGCTGTCCGAGAGTTCCCCTCACTTCCTGTCTGATTAAAACATCAATTAGACAGACAGGGAATCTCTCGACAGGGGTTCTTAATCTGCCCAACTTTACCCAAAACTAAAAAAAGGTTTTGGCTGGACATACACTTTAATTCTTCTGAGTCTGTCTTTTGAACTTCATAGTCAGGAGTCAGATGTCAGCAGAAGATTGACACCTGCTGACCCGCTACTGAGAGCACATGACTGTGTTCAATAGATCCCCTTTGTAAAGAGGAATCTAAACATCTACATGGCTTTGTAGCTGGCAGGGCATCAACCATCAGGTGACCTCTAACCCCTGACTTTCAGCTCAATGCTGGCCATAAAAACTGCAATTTTCAAGCAATTTCAATGACTTCTAACTAGCTTCCAGTCACATGACAAAATGGAACAAGGTGACCAACTAGAGACAGTTTCATTATTATCATGGTTTTGATTGGCACTGATTTTGGTAGGTTGTTTTGATTCAGTTATTTAAAGCTGGTTGAAATTGTTATAACATTGCTATGCACGTGGCAATCATAAGGGTCCGATTCTATTGAAGTAAAGACATGTAGATAAGGGAGCACATATGATTTTTTACGCAATTCTGCATAAACATTTAGGAATTAAAATTCATATTCTTGAATAAGCTCAGCCATGTCTTTCTTTTTTAGCAAGTAGCAGTTTTTCAGCAGCAAGACTGCCTTGTTCCAAAGGCCTTGATTACCTGCACATTCTGGATTATTGCACTCCTTTGTGTCCGTTTGCTGTCCCTTACACTCTCCTCCAGCTTGACTTGTGTTGCTGCACTTTCTACTTCTTTGTTGGGTCCCATTGGAACACGTCACTGAACATCTTCCCCAAGGGCCCCAGTCCAGCCATATCCCCTCCACTGAACAGAAAGAGAGAGAAAGAGAAACGCTGAGTGAATTTAGCTGTCTCAGACAAACAAGCCAGCTGTGTCTCCCTCCCACTGGAAATAAATGCACAAAAGCCACACACAATAAATAATATTTAGTGTGCAATCACATCCTCTAAGTGGAACCTCATAAAAACATCCTAAAGCGAGAAATCTTCCACCCTCAGTGGGGACATCCCTTGACAAGGACAGAAGGAGGAAGCAACCTTTCAAGTGAATGAGATGAATTAATCATGGGCACATAGGTAGCCAGTGATAGATGGGGTCAGGGTTCTGGAACAGTGGCTCTTAACCCTTTTTGACTGCTACGTAAGGAATTCATTGCCCTGTGCTGCTCCTCTGATCTAAGAATCCTGATACAAATGATGGAATTCAATGTCTAGAGACCAAGATGCTTGGCCTCTGAATTAGGCAGTAATGATAGAAAGACAGAGATTGTGACAACAGAGTTAAAATGTATTTGTCCCACTCCGTATGTTCTTTTTCAACATGCTGTTTTTTGCTTTTTTTTAAGCTGTCACTTTATACAGACTGTGTCACATTGCAAGGTACATTATTGTAAAGACACCCTTAACAGTTAAGCTGATTTTAATAGGATTAGCACTATAGCATTCACTTATTTTGGAGAAATAAAGGATTACCAAGTTAGGTTAAATGAGAGATGTTTTGTACAATATATTTCCCTTAAATTGCAGTCTCTTATTAGCTATTATTATTATTATTCAGGATTTATATAGCGCCAACAGTTTGCGCAATGTTTTACAATATAGGGAAAACATTACAGTTACAATATAAATTAAGACAAGATGGTAAGGAGGGCTTAGCTTCAATAACATATTTAGATATACAGTATATGTGTGGAATTACATATTTAGTAAAAAGAGCAGTAATCTGTAGTAGCCCCAAACCAATCAGAAATCAGATCTCTTTAGAGCGCCTCAAAACTCGTAGAAGATGAGTTAAGACTGGTTGATGTGCTTTACACCCTTTCATTCTCTTTGCATTATGTTATTACCTAAAGTGTTTCAGGGCCATGTAGAATTACATAGCACAGAAAGGGTTAGTCACCTGCAATGGTGCCCCAGATACACTTTTGAGAGTTTTCCACTGCACATAAAGTCCGACATGATAAATGTGTTTAAGTACCTAAGGAGACAATATACAGATTAAGGTCAAACATTAGTGTGGGCAAGTTTGGAAAGTCATACGGGAGCCCATAAAAAGAAATGGATTGAGGGTGAATTTTCACATAAATCAAAGAGATCCACATTATTTCACAGGAGACATCCTTATGATACTGAGAGACGAGCCAAGCTGTTGTATTCGTTAAAGATGCCAGGCAATAGAGCCTTGTTAGACTGATGCTACATCTGAGGTTTTAATCGTTTATTAACAAGAGATTTTACCCTCCGTTGACAGCTGCCTCAGCTGAATCAATGTACTGCATATGAACCAGTTATGAAAGAAGGGTTAAATCTCATACACACAAGTTGTTAGAATCGCATGTTTAGCTCCATCCCAAGAGGGGCATATGCATACAATGGACGTAATCCATATTTAAATTTGCTTATCAGATATACTTAGGAAATATGACATAATAGGTCGACCTGAAAACATATTTAAATATGTTCTTTTAAGTAATTATTTGGCATTGAATCTTCCAGCCCAAACCTTACAATATTTGCTGCTTATCAATTTGATATAATGTATACGGATACTAAACCCTTCAGTGGGAGTATTGGTTCACTAACCAGCTCTATCTGATTTTGACAGTGGCCATAATATGTGCACTCAGTGTAGCATTACATGATAGGGGTAGTATATAAATTCACTCCAGTTATGAATATAGAAACTATGCCTTACAGTCCGTCAAATGTTGGTTTAGTTCTTCACCCTAACAGTGCATGTGTGTATATGTGTGTTTGACAGATATGCAAAAATTTTTTATTTTACATTGCGTGCGGAGTGGGTGGCACATGTTTATACAGTGTGCTACTTGGCTGCACATTACTTCTGCATGATCACACCCTTAATTGAAGCAGTGATGTGAATGTCAGTTTTTATCTCACATATGCAGTACTTCAAAATGGCATCTTTGGTGTTAAGCTGTTATCTTACAAAGGAATGCTTGCATGGCACTATCACGTGTGAGTAGAGAAAATTGTGTAGCGCATGGAAGGTGTGGAAGAAGGGTTAAAACCTACAGTAATGCATGGCTTTAATTACTTTTCATTTAGAGAAAATATCAATCTCTTTCTCCTTCTCTCTGTGTATATATAACAAAGACAGATGCTGATAATAAATTAAGTATTCCCAGTATTTACAAGCTAGGCAAGCAATTTACTTGTGACTGCTGGGCTGTGCAGGTGTCAACTCCTGAGCACTATTAAACACTTACATGGCCTGGAATTATTTGTTATTGTACACATATTGGGAAATCCTTGGTTCCATTGCTGTTTCTCATATATTACCTTAAGTCTTCATTGGGTTTGGTGCCCACTCAAAACTGTAACTTGTATACCCTCCTCCCGACCCAATCAGTTGCAGAGAGGTGCATTCACCACCCTGCAGCTATACATCACAAAGGGGCAGAAAATATCCACCCCACAACTGCTGCCATTGATTGGGTCAGGACTGCTGAGTGGCAGTCACAGTTTTGAGTGAGCTTGGGCAAACACAGGATAACTGGGTCTGCAGCAACCCTAAGCTCATCTCTAATCTTCATATTCTAAGCCTGCAACTCTTTAAAAAGGCTCAGCTCCACATTCTAAAAGATGATGCAAGTCTAATACACTCAGAGGCTACTTAAGGCTAAACTCCAGGCAAAAAAACTTGTATTCAATTATATTTTTCATTAATCACAAAGGCTATAAACCCACTTTGTGTGCACTAAATAGCTTTGAAAATTCACACATTGCCTTGTGAAAGTAGCAGTGACATCATCATTGTGCTGCATGTAGCCTGCTCATAGAGAAAAACTGCAGCTTGTACTCGGTAGGTTGTCCCACTACATGCTACCTGCAGAAAACTACTGGAGGAGGAAGATACAAGACTGGCCACCTTGCACAAATGGAGCGAAGTGCAATTACTGGTCTTTATTACAGGATGTTCCTGTACAGAGGCAAAGTGCAGGAGTTGTTTCATGATGGATTACTGCACATATTTGGAAGAATACACAAAGGACACCAAGAGTAAGAATACACATGGTTCTTGTATTCAGACAATATTTACTGAGCCTGGAGTTCATTTTAAATGTTTGTGACTCTTAAACAGTTAATCCACCTTCCCCTGTCTATGAATATTAAACTGTTTCAAATATACAACTCTATTTTACATAGGGTCTACTACTGATTTTGTGTTGCCAAAAACAGCCAGAGAAGGCATTCTAACACTCAACTGCAGGTAATGTGCAGGGAAATATGATAATTTCACATAAATATGTGCAGTTTAAATACACAATATTAGTTTATATGGAGTATATGAAGGTATTTCTGTTTGTTTTTTTACATGTGAGCCCATGTTCCCATGCTACAGCTGAGGTATCTAGGGTAAATTCTACTCTCACAATGATTGTTATTGAGTTCTTTCTTTTTCTAGGTCCAATATGAAGCACACCAGATGAAAGAAGCCCAAGGTAAATCTGGGATTGTTTTATGTTCCTTATATCCACACCAGATCTATATGTCCTCTACTGCACATTCTGACATAGAAAGCCGTTTTAGCATCACTGCATGTCCATGAACTCACTGGAGGAAGATGACAAGACTTGGTGCATATAATCTTTATGTGCTAGGAATGATATGCAAGACGTGCTGCAAGAAGGTAAAATAAGAAAAAAGCCTAACGCGTTCATATTTTGTATTATTGGAAAGCCTAATCGAAATTTTAAGGGATTTTTTTTGTTTCCTGCTATTTTAATCCACTTCTGTGAAAAAGATCATTCTTTGTGATCAAAATGTTTGAAGAGGAAGGGAAATACAAACAATGAACTAAAAGCATTAGAACTTTAGAGTGTACATGTTCAATGTAAGATATAAATTTGTGCAATTACATGAACAAATCAATTTATCTAAAAGCATATTATAATCACCTGAGCAATTATACAACTCCCTCAATCCATCCAGCTATCAATCTGCATACCTTTTTTTCCACTGACTTCTAAAGATCTTAAATGCTTTTTCAGGTGCCGCTAGTTTTATCTTTAACACTTTACACTCGAAAATATTAGCCTTACCTGACCAATAATATTTTCAAGTTACTCCAAGTCCACACATACCCCTTCCTCATAGCAGTATTTTGGAAATGGTTCCTGGTACCAATATTTACTGCCTGTTCTTTTGCAGTGGGAAAAGCAGATTTATTAAATACTGATAGTTTATTAAAAATCTGGGACTGTTTTCCAATAAAAAATGTTTTATTGGATGTAATCCCACCACCCCACCAATCGTAGCACAATATCTGGCAACGTAATGGTAAACTGCAGATCACTGTGTTCACTGCTGGAAACAGTGAACAACCATGCAGAATAATGATAGTCCACCGAGTGCAAGCACAGAGGTAAAGGTAGGGACTGCTATTGTCCTCTTACAAACAAAATTCAGTACTGAAGGGGGAAGCTCCCACCAGGGAGACCAGATACTGTGTCACCTATGGTATGACAGTTTATTTCCAATACTGATGCACAGGCCTGATACATCATTGTTTTCTTTACCATTCTTAAAAGAAAACAAATTAGTAAGGAATGGATTAAAGCTTTTTTTGTTGTCTGTTTAGGACCAGTGTCAATGGATTTTTGTTCACGTCAAATCTGCAGGGGGGTCAAATGCAGATTAGGAGGTCAACTGCAGGTCAAATGTGTACCTGTTGATGAAAACTGAATGATCTCATAAGTGTCTTAAACTGATGTCAAATGTTGGCTGAATTACCCTGAAAGCACACTGCATTTGCCCTTAGACACAAGCCCTATTATGTAACTTAAACTCAGATTTAGTAATTAGGATCAGGAAATCAGGATAATGTTTTTCTGCATAGGAATAAAATATGCTGTCCAATATTGTCAAATGTCAGATCCCCTTAAATATGGGAACCGGATCAAATAGAATATGTCACAACTTCAACTGTAGTTTTCGACAACAACATAATAATTTCGTCAATGATTACTAAAAAGAGTAGAAATTCTGTGTACCAGGGCATGTGGCTGTATTGTTGCAGGTCCGTGTCTCCCTCAGTGGACCACTACACAATGTCCCATATGGAGATGACACACAAGAGCGGGTGCGGACTTGTGTACCCTGACTGCATGTTGTGGAACAAACACCCCATTGTGACCATCCTTCAGCGGCAGGATCTCCTGAAACCAGAAGGAGATAAAAGAGTTAACGGAGGAATTTGCTGACAGCAACACACATTATCATTGAGCTTTTGTACAGTAATTAGGTACAAGATGTAATCTTCCTGCCTGTTTTATTCTGCTGGCTTCCATTTTGTATCAAGCGTTTTGCTAAGTCAAACATTTTGCCACTGGAGAATTTTATGGTACGTCTATCTTAATTAGAGAAGCTGACAATTCTCTTTATTCTGTGTACATCACTGTGTAGCCCCTAGAATGTCTAAATAGAGTTGTAAAGACAATGAGCACAAACTTTAGAACAAATGCAAACTAATCAGACGCTACCTTGGAGTACTTTGAGTGCATCACGCAACAAAGCCAGAGACTTTACCAAGGGTAAGACAATGGTTAAATTTCCCTCCTCCTGTGGGTGGAATGCATTCACACTGAGAACAGAAATGTGTGCAGCCACACATATACAAATAAACACACACACACACACAACACACAACGCTCTGACATAAGGGCATTATTAGCAAGCCCATAAATATTCATATAAGCAGCCTCTCTTTCCCCACTCAGATGCTTTCTGTCATAAGTACCCTTGGACTTCATCAATCTCCAGCCAAATACAAGAAGTGGACTCATAAATCAGAAGGGGCTGGGACCAATTCATGCCAAAATCACAACCAGGAAAATGCTGAATAAATAAGTTTGAACTGCAGAATAAATAGATAGTTTTTCTTCTCTTGTACTCTTTCTAGTAACCCTCCAGGAAAAAAAAATACTTAAACACATAAATTCTACAAATGATCAGGTGTGCGAGGCTTGGGGTGGCGACATATTGTCGGGACTGAAGAATCTCAATTTATTTTAAATCACATTCCCTCATGTATGTCCAGAATCCTCTATGAGACTCACCATTAAATTGTATTTCCCCTGTCTACTAATCTGGGAAATAATACCAGAGCCAAAAAGAATACTGAAAACAAGAAATGGGATTGCAGAGGTAGAAGTGCAGCCACCTCAGGGGTATACAAAATGGCAGCTCATTTTTTTAGCCAGCGAAATTGGAAAACATGCAAGGCCAGGGAAGTTTGGAGTGTCAGCTCCTGTACGACTCTTGCCCAGTCTTCCATAGATCATTTCTCAGCTACAGCCAGCAGCACTAATTCAATAGAGACAAGCTTTCACTGAACAATCCATCAGTAAATCATGATATTTATAATAGTCAGACTACAGAAATTAAAAGAAAAGTTTTAGTTTCTTTAACTATTAAGATATTTAGCTTTTAACGGAACATTGCTGAGATATTGAATACTTTTATGAAAATGTCATATCTGAGTTGAATCTGAAGGCTCCCCAATCATCTGTGATTTATGCCAAAAATTATGTAGATTGTAAAACTCTAACTGTAATACAGAACCTGGAGTTGTCTCCTGCAAGGATAATACTCCTGGCTATATAATGCTACCCATAGACAAAACCAAAATATGTGAAGACATAAGAAGCATGTGAGGAATTAATAAAACTCCAATATTGGTTTATCTTTACTTCTTGTCCTGGGGAAACAACAGGAAATTATCTTTGGATATTTATCACGTTAACAGGTGCCCTCATTAAAGGATTTTCCCTCTATTCTGGTCACAATGACCAGTCATTTGAGTTAGGCATTACACTCTTTGCTTCTGCCTCATCTGACTGCACAGGCATGACTGTAAAGAAGAGAAGAATGTACAGCCCTTTACGAAGGACAAACGGCAGTACCTGGTACCCTGGAGCATACAGGATGGGAAGTGTACTATCTACACTGTAAAACGTGTCCTCTGAGGGTTAATTTTCCAAGACTTAAAGGTAGCAAAGAGTTCCCTAAATTTATCAACTATGGACAACATTTTTGGGAACAGGAAAGGGATTGTATACTCCCAAACCAAGTTAATTTTGCCACTTCAAACAGCCACTTCAAAGAGCTAATCTGCTTTAACCTACAGCAACTAACCAGCAGTCATCTTTCATTCTTCAAACTGATGAAAAATAGACTTTAATTAGTTACTTAGGCGTACTGAATATCTGTATTACTAAATAAAGATATTTAACTTTAAAATGAAACAATCATTTTTCTATAAATTATTTCTTTATTACATGCACAAAAATGCCCCAAGAACTTTTGAACGGCACCCTAATACTTGTGGGCAGCACACCTACACTACAGTGAACAATGCCCATACCATGCATCGTGGTTCACTGCTTTAAAAAAGAGTTAGGTATGATTTTCTCTGCATGAAGGTGCCCTTAATGCACAGAAGAACTTGTTGCGTTAATGCAGCATATAGCGGGCTTATACATGTTTTCACACATTGTTTCAACTCAATCCAATTAAAAAAAGGGGGAATCTTGGATGAAAAGTCATGTGAATCTTGTGTGTAAACATTTATAAATATCACTTGAGGATAATGCTGCACTCCTTACTGGATGCCCCTTGAGTGGAGAGGATGGGTGCTGAAATGACCATGGATGGTGCCTTGTACATCAAATCTGTCTGGGGAACGTCACCAGCACTTTTTCGGGGGCCACGCTGGCTCCCCTAATCAGGAGTAATTGCTCAGATATTTTGTTTTCTCAATGTTGCTTAGAACCTGTGTGGTACACTGCAGCTGTCACACGTTACTTCTATACTGAGAGCTGAGCGATCATGTAAACTCTGATCACTCAGCCCACTGTCTCTTCCCCCTGCAGACAGCAATGACTGTCAGCCAGGTTTTTCACCCCTCCCCTCTGTGCTTCTCCAGCACTCACTGGAGGAACAGACAGGGAGGGAGGGAGCTTTGGGGAGGCAGACCCATCTGTCACTTATTGTTAAGATTCTTCTCAGTTGTGGCCCCGCTTTGAGCTGTCAGCAGATATTAGCCCACTATCTGGTGACTTTGAGTCATAGAAGCACATTAGTAAATATTTTCCTGTGACCCAAACGAGAAGTAAAGCCAAAAAAAGATTGACTTTACTTCCTTTTTAAAGCTATACTGATAAAAACCTAACTTAGTGAAAGAAAACTAGCTGCTTTATTTAATAAGGCATTCTTATTTCTAATTACCAAATCTTAAATTTCACATTGCAAAGAACCAGTATATGTACTTTACTGACACATCATTATCTTAGGTGTTATGGGTTACTTCATTAAGTACTTGCACTTAAGAATAAGAACTCTTGATTCTATGGGGTTGATTTACTAAAGCCAAATGGGCTGTTCGATTTGCAAGGAAATCTTCTCGTAGATTAGTGAATGAGGTGAATCTCTGCATCATCCAATCTTGTGTAAGCAAAAATAAGGTTTTTTCAAACATTTCCCTTCCTTGTGAATGGGTATTATTGCAATTTCTAAGTGAATATATAAGTACATTTCCAGCACAATCACTAAGTTAAGGTACGTAAAGTGAACAGCTTATTTGCCTAAAGTAAATCAACCCCTATGAGCAATATAATTGAAACCCATCCCTGGTTAAAACAGGGAAAAACTTTTTAAGATTACAACAATGGTCAGGGTGCTGTTACCTAGAAAACTGCTCAGATTATAGATAAACACAACACAGAGCTGTTGACCTTTTTGCTTTTTAATGAGACCTGGAACCCTGACATGACCTTCTGTCTTGTAATGAAACGGGGAGCTCAAAAATGTCTCCTCTTCTTGTCTCATTATAAAACATAAGGTCAACTGTTCCTATTTGACTGTCATATGCTAATAAAGTATAAGCAGACCCCATACTCTATCTCCAAACGAGCACCATATTTACTTAACTATTTTCACACCCTTGTAATAGGAAGCACTTTTTTTTGCTGTGTTTGCACATTGTTAAGCCACATCAATTCCTTATGGTGGTGTAAATACTATAGGCAAAGTGAATGGTGCTGTGCTGTAGAAAATCAAAGAACTTCACACATTATTTCAGGGCTTTACAGTAAAGTAGACCAGATATATATTGCAGCAGAGAAAAGAAATTGAAGGAGTGGTATAAAAGCTCCTCAGTCCCACAAACAAGCAATCTAAAAAAACACAGCACAAAAAAAAGTTGACCTAGTTGGAAACAAACAGGGTTATTCACAAAATGGTGAAGAGTTTGGAGAAGGCAGGAGAAGTGAACAATCTAGGCCAAAATAGCTGATTTAGAAAAATTCTTTAATTCAGCTCACTTTCCAGTTCAGCTATGTTGTCCTAGATTGTTCACTTCTCCTGCCTTCTCCAAACTCTTCACCCTTTTGTGAATAGCCCTGAAACACTGCCACAATGGTCAATGATGGATTATTCAGTAGCCTTGTTGCCAGGCATAGATCTTACCTTTGCTGTATATTTTGCAGTAATGGCAGTCCAGTCCTTGAATGTCTTTGTAATTGTTTATTATTTCAAACAAGGGGTTAGGGATGGATGGAAAAGCCAACAGTATCACTTCTTTTACTCCAACAGCAGACCAGAGGAGGTTCAGGTGTTACTCCACTGTCCCCAGTGATGTCTGTTTAGCTACTAGATCAATTTGGGTAAGGTGACCAGTGGAGGTTCATGTGCTGCTCCAGTGTCCATAGTGATATCCTTGGTAGCAGCCAGATCAGCAGGGGTGAGGTCCATTCTTAGGTAATCAGTAGCACATGTTGGCCCAGATGGGTAAGGCCCTCAGACCTGGGCTCCATCCCAACACCTCAGTTAACGCACTCAATGCAACAATGCACAAGTGTGAATGAGCCCTAAGATATTTCCCCCTATTTTTGCTCAATGTGACACACTGCTTGTTAGGGAGACTGTTCTTTTGAAAACCTTAGATGCCGATTCAGAATCCTACTTGCTTAAAAAGCCAACATGATGACCTGGCCCTTGAATGACACAAGAGGATGAAAACAAACATTGCCGGCATCGTAAATTGTTTCACTGACTGATCTGTAAAACATCCCTATGCACATTACTATCAGTACTTAGATTTGCCATGGTATTACATACCAGCTAATTTAGCCCAATTTGAACTATTCACTTCAACAAGTGGAACAGCCCCTAATGCAGAGCTAAAGGACATCTAGCTGAGCCTAAGTGAGTTATACCTAAATATCTGGTAAGCCTTATGGGGTGAAGGTAAAGGGAATTGTGTTTCTTATGCAAGCTAACCAGATATGTTTTCAAGCACAGGTTAAAAGTGGTTGCTATGGCCAACATGCAATCCTTATTTTCTTCATTTAAAATAACTGTAACCTAAATTAATGTACTTACTAGGAATAAATATGCCATTACAAGCTGCATACATACATTTTGTGTTCCCAAAGCTAACTATATCAATAGCACAAGCCACTAAAGCTATCACACCAGCTTTGCTGTTTTTGAACTAATGAGTCTGTTCCTGCTGTTGTCAGTGGGAATTCAACGCCTAAGTACAAAATACAAAAGAAATGTGATACAATACTGGTTCCACAGGTAAAGATATCAAAGCATACTAATTCTCTCCAAACTGAAAGAAGAAAAAAACATTAAAGTGACATTAAACCCTCAGATTTTTTAACATACACCAATACTGTAATGTGTGCCTTACTGTAATCCATGGTAGTTTCCCTTCTATTCGCTGCTCTTCCTTTTAAATCCTCATGTCTTCTCATGCTGGGGGAGAACTTCACTTTGCAGCTGAGTGCCTCTTCCTGTAGTGCTGGCTCAGGTTGCAAACCTACACACAGACACCATGTATCCATTCCAGAGACAAGGCAGTCTGCTGCAAAACAGAAGTTCTGCCCAGCATGAGAATAGATACAGATTTAAAAGGAAGAGCAGCAAAGAGAAGGGAAACAACCATGGATTACAGTAAGGCACACATTACAGTATTGTTTTATGTTAAAAAATCTGAGGGTTTAATGTCACTTTAAGCTTAAAGAAATATATCTGAAATGACGTTGTCCTTGTGATGTTCATTGGAACTCAGTTTAGAGGGATAATCATACCTTTCAATCAGCCAACTTTTAGAATGTGTCTACTTCAAAAAGTAGTTGGCCACAAGACAACCTGGAAACATATTTCTTCCCACCAGGGATACTACTGCTAACATAATATTAGTACTTGCAACCAACCAGAAACAGCATATCATATTATATAATCTGCTATTTCTAGCAGACATACAATATAATAGAGCACATAAAACCAATAATGAACAAATCTCTAAAACATATCCACTTGGATGCCACCAAGATAATTTTTGGAAAATTCAACTGGTTGGTCTCAGTGATAATAAATATTGTTTTGTGTTAATATTTGTGGATTTGTGACACATTGAGGTTGATTTACAAAAGGCATAAAGGCTGTACGATTTGTGAGGAATGTTTCACTTTGCAAGGGAATTTTCCCTTACCATAGTGGATGTGGTGAACATGTACTTTGCCAAAAATACCCAATCATCTTCAAGGAAAATAAAAAACAGGATGTTTACTGACACATGATTAGATGATTGAAGTCAGCAGAGCTTCACCTCATTCACTAAACTAAAGCTGGCCACACACCTTACAACCAGTCTTGCGATGGTTACAACCAGCCACCTTACAACCAGACAAAAGTCTTGCGATGGTTGTAAGGTAATTTAAAAAAATGTACGGTCTGCCCACCTAGGACAGGCAGATCGTACTTGCGGTAATCGCAAACCCGCCCCGCTGAGGGGCGGGCTTCTGATGACCGCAATGCTGAACGTGCAGGCTGCGCTTGCGCACACCGGCCCGTGCGGCATTTATCTTATGATCATGCTACAAACCAGCCGAAAATCGTACGATTCTCGGCTGGTTTTCAAACATGCTTGAAAGACAAAAGTCGTGCAACCGTACAGTAGAAACGGTCGCACGCCTTCCACGCACCTTGCCATAATTGTACAATCGCCGGATTTCCCGCGATTATCGCAAGGTGTGTGGGCACCTTAAGGCAAAATACCCTTGCAAAGTGAACAGCCTATTTGTCTTTACTAAATCAACCCTACTAGAAGAAATGCATGAACATCTGAATTTGAAACTAGCAGTATGCATTTGAACACCTGTTCTTTTTATTTGGAAATACAAGAATGTGTTGTATTGCATATATTTTTATCTGCAGCCTATTGCAGACAAGAGAAGATTATAAGTCGCGCTGCCAGGCAAAGAATGCTTAGTTTTCATATAACAAGAAACTAGAAAGTGGTTATAAACAGTGGTTCTCCAACCTTTTACATTTAAATTGCACATGAAAATGTTCTTCTCATATCTACACACTCTGACACTATTTTATACCTATGTAAGCAGCTTGATAACTGTTACAGCTCTCTCTTGAAAGCAACATGCACAGCTCAGCTCAAGTATGGCTTCCTGTTGCTAGGAGACATCATGGGAATACATGTCATGAGAATCATGTATTCGAATAGATGAGGGAAATGACTTTGGAGAATTTGGTCATCATCTGTGAGCCCTTATGGAAGTAGCAGTAAGCCTCACCAGCGGAAAATTCTCCACAGCTTGAAAATTGCTCTTTTAAAGCTGAATCCAAGGCATAAAGACTTTATAAAAATATATTCTTTAAAAGTCAGAAAGGATATAAAGCCACTTTGTGCACATGAAACATATATATTACCTTGTAAAAGTAGTAGTTACATCACCACTGTGCAGCACATAGCCTGTGCGGAGAGCGGAGCTGTAAGCCCTCATTCACACCTAAACAATTTGAAGCGTGTTTCCAGAAGCATTCAATGATCTACACTCAGATTTCCAGATTATTCTATTGTTCCCATTTACATCCGAGCGATGTGCTGTCACTCAATTCTCAGAAAAAATACAGGAGCTTCTTTGTGGCATGGTTTTACTTTTTTGGCCATAGACTTCATTGGGAGTGCCTGAAAATGTACTATTTTTACGCAAGGTCTTGCCTAACAACTCATCCTCCTAATAACTAGCATTCCATTGGCTAAACCAAGCCGGAAAATGTGCAACAAACATGTGTACAAATGTGCAAGAAAAGCATGAACTACCAAAAAATCCAATGTTCAGGTGTGAATGTAGCCTAAGAGGGACCCAAAAAGCCCTACAGGCCACCGGCAGAATACTGCTGGGTGGTGGATAAAAGACCAGTTACCCTGCAGGAGGAGGGAGAGCAGCAGGGATCAGTGTGTATTATAGGAAGCTCCGATACAAAATCAAAGTGCAGAAGTTGTTTTATCCCAGATCATTAAGTAGCACTGAAATACACAAAGGGCATATACTTTCAAGTAAGAAAATACTGATTTGTCCAGATTCAGCTTTAAAGACACTGGGGGTGATTTACTAACCTAAACACACGCACGCACCAGGTGCGTGTGATTTTTACACAGCAAAACATATTTATCAACCGAAAAGTCTTTAAAAGCATATTTCCACTAATGCCATATATGGAAAAATCATGCACATGATGCATATATAATGCTGCTTCACAGTTTAGACAAAAATGGTTAGCTCATGCATTTACATTCCTGCATTCATCAACGCAAGCAACACAACATAGAGCTAATTTACACAACATCACCTTGCAAATTCATGCAGGGCTTTGCACAACACACCTGCTGGGTGTGTACACACTACAAAGGTGTTTAGATTCCACCCATAGATCATGCTGGGAGGGAACACACTACAGAGGTGTATACATGTTCGTGGTGTGTTTATAAGGTTAGTAAATCAACCCACTGTGTCAGCAACATAAAACATTGCAGGTAAAAGCACAGAAAAATCAAGTATTTTAAATGCTTACTTGCAGTGTTTTCCTTACCATTTATTTTAGTAATTTGCAATATGCCTCTGAACTTGCTAGAAAATTTGTCAATTAACCAATTCTCTAGCACTGCCCCTTTATTCCATTATAGCCCTTGCCTCTTTTAAGAGTGTCCAAATAATTTCTATGCTGGCCCAGCTCCTCCTTCCCTCCCCAACCTCCCTACATAAACTTTCATGTTGCTGGAAGAGAAGAGGGGAACATTATAAAGTGTTAGCTCTGAGTCTGCTGGGACTTTTGATGTTACGTGGAAGATGGAAGTGCCCAGCAGCAATCTCGGGGCTTTTGGATGTCTACACAAGGGAGACTTTTACAGGTATAAAACATGCCTAAAATACATGAATAAATAACACGCCTAAAATACATACTAAATGCATGTATAATTTTATAAAAAAAAGATTGCTGTTGTTGAAATCTGAAAACAGCTCATAAAATGTGACCGACACAACCCGTACAGTGACTCAATCTAGAGTCCCTGGGTAACAACATACCAAAATATCACAGAATAACCTCTTTGTAGGACTCAACAGAGTTTCATCTCATCCCATGCAGACAGAGCCAATATATATATACACACATACACTGTATATATATATATACAGGGCTTGAAAAATTTCACCAGTCAGCATGACTGGACGATAGCCTTGCAATTTATGTTAACATTTTTTAGGGACACATAGAGCTTTCTTTTGATGACATATAATCACCTCTGTGGGTTTTATTTTTTACTATATAATGAAAAAAGTACAGTACATTTTGGGGAAAAAAAGTTTTCCCTACATTATGTTAAACATTTATTCTTACCCATATTTTTGGTAAAATATAAAACACGTGGTCACGTCGGGTAAAAAGACATGTCAAGCCTTAAAATTGTGCGCGCGCAAAATCGCAAAGAAACGACCACACCGATAATTGGCCATATGTGACACTTTAAACACTTTTACTGCTCATCAGTTTAGTGTTATCAGTGATTAGTGGCCCTAAAATTATTGCTCTCACTCCGACGTTTGCGGCGATATGTAACATGTGCGGCACAATAGGCGCAATCGTTTTTGCATGTACCCGACACCCGACGAGTGTATGTGGGTAAGGGGGACTTAATTATTATTATTTTTTTTAATTTTTTCATGCTTTCATTTTATTATTACTCTTTTTAAAAAAAATGTTTACACTTAACTTAATTGCTATTACATAGGGGCCCCTAATGTCACCTTGGGACCCCCAAAGAAGCTGATAAAGCAGAGATCTTATTCACCAGCTTCTCCCCAGCTTCTGAAGCTGGAGAGTGACAGTAGAATGCGGAAGTGATGTAATATACTTGAGAGGAGATCAGAGGGAGATCGTGTGCTGATATCCCTTTGATCTCCTGTCACAGAGCAGCCGTGCCGGCCCCGGCCACACCGTCACAGCAGATCTCGGGACAGGTGACGGCAGTGACCGCTGCTACTAATACAAGCGATCGGGCGTCTCTCTACAACGGCCGGACGGGAAGCTACTCGTCAGGTGACCTAAGGAAAGGGGAAGTCATAGAGGGGTGATATATTTCGTCTCGTTTTCTATCCTATGTACAGGATTAGCCGAACCCAGACCAAGTTTTCGCATTGACTTTGGGTCTGAATAATCCAGCTCGGGTTTTGTGTCTCTCACCTGGATTGTTAATTGCTTAAAGGATAACTATGAGGTGAGTGCTTTTCACTCACCTCATAGTTCTAGCCGACCTGTGACAATGAGACTGTCACAGGTCGCCTCAGTAGATCGGGAGGTGAGTGAACACATACCTGCGTTCGCTCACCTCTTGATCCTGTCACGGCTCTCTGCCGTGACAGGGGAGGGGCTGGATTCCCCCCTCTCCGCTCCTCCGATCCGCCAGCGCTGACTGGCGGAACGGACGGGGGAGGGGGCGGGTACAGCTGGGTCTGCCACTAGATAGGCAGAGTCAGCTGTCAGTCACGCAGCTGGGCGGATCTCGGCACAATTGTCGAGATCCACTTCAGCTGCGGCGTCTAAGTATACTGCGAGCAGCAGCTCGCGGTATACTGCGGCGTCTCAGTGTACCGCGAGCTACAGCTAGCGGTATACTGAGCCTAGGGTGACGGGAGGACGCTAGTTTGCGTCCTCCCGTTACCCTAAGGAGAACCATGGGGAAAAGCCTAAACCACATAGTTCTCCTTTAATGATTTATTATCCAGGTGAGATAAAAGGGGAAGGCTGAAGCATGATGTTGCTCTGGCCTGAGACTCAGACAGAATTCTGTGAGAGCTACAAGTTGGATGGGTGTGAGTAAAAGGTTGCTGAAAGTACTTTTGTTTTGTTAGGTGGCTGACATAAGCTCACCACCTAGTAGAGAGGAAACCTGCCAGTTTAGTCAGAGCCTGAAAGGCAAGGATTTGTTTTCTGTTTTATTGCAACATTTTAAATAAAAACTTGACTGCTAGTCAGATAAAAGAAGGACTTTGCTGCCTGGACTACCCTTTTCCCACGGAAGGTGATTCCCCCATTTGAGCTATACCCCACTAATATATATATATATATTGAAATCTGGCAACAAGGCATCTTTAAACTATGCCCAGCACTTTTTTTCTACAAATAAAATACTGCTTGTGTAGTTGTGTAAGGTAGCATTGATGACAGCTGTCATAACTGAACGTCTTTTAGAGTCAAGCTTAGAGTCAATGCTCTACTGTGCATAAATTCTCAATGTTTTAGCTGACCAGCTCATACAGATCAGAGATGATGAATGCCAGTGCAATAAAAGAACATGACAGCTGGGGAGGTACAATTAATGGTATTAATTAGATGGCACTTTAGCTACTCTTTCTTGTCCCTTCCATTCATGCAAATCCTGGTAACTTTTGGAGGTCTCATTCTCTCTGTGCACTTGCATCCAGACAGGCAGAGGGAAGCACAACAACAAATTATTTGAAGAACAGTTTTGGACTTCCCTCTTGTGCAATAGTTCTGCATATTGAAGAGGTTTTCTAAGTGTTCCTTGCCTTCCTAACTTTACGGTCCTCCTGATATTCTGATGGGCACTTTAAATGAAATTTAGTATTATGCCCCATGTGTTTGACTATATGACCCTCCTTTAGATTTTAGTAAATGTTCTATAAGTTTACTGCACAGTGCGATCACAAGGTACCAGCTGCTCGGATCAGCTCGGTACAGTGTCTGTGTACTGAGGACGTCATTCCAGAATTATACATCAATCTGCCAGTGTTTCTGTACTATACGGCAGTAGGGTTGAATAAAGACACAGGCCCATTGAGTTCAACCTTTGTGTGTAGTGCGTGCATGTGTGTTTATGTGTTCCTGTTTGGTCTTAGGTTTAAGAGTACCTGTACCCTTGTATGTTACGATCTCTGAGGACGGTATCCAATTGATTTTTGAATGATTCAATACTCTCCGCTGATACCATTGCTTGTGGCATAGAGTTCCAAAATCTGACTGAAAACAATTCCCTACGCCCTTTGTGGTTACATTTTTTTCTCCACGAATTTTAGGTGGTGGCCTCTAGTCTTTGTTAGGGAGTTTACAGTAAAACGTCTATTGCTGATGCTGCCATCACCACTAAACATTTTGTACATTAAAATCATGTCCCCTCTTAATCTTCTCACCTCTAGCGTGAACAGGTCAAACTTTAGCAACCTTGACTCATAGCTTAGGTCCTCCAGCCCCTTAATTAGTTTGCTTGCCCTTCTCTGGACTCTCTCCAGCTCCAAGACATCCTTTCTGTGGATAGGTGACCAAAACTGAACCGCATACTCAATATGACTGCACCGCATACTCAAAGTGAAATGAAAAAAAAGGAAAACGTTTTTATATTGTTATAGCTAGATTGGACAGGAACTTCCTGGTCACAATGGTGTTGTAGTACTTTTAAATCTGTTTTAATTATTCATTTTAATATCATGTTTTTTAATGGGGAGTTCACTGTCTACACCAGCATCATTAACTGCTCTGCACTAGAGATGCACTAGAGATGTACAAGCTCTTTCACATAGCAACCTATGTCAAAGGATTTTTTCAAGGTCACAATTGACAAATACACATTGGCAGGCTGCAACTCACCTGTCTGTGCCATGTATACAGCTGGCTCATCAGCTGATCGTGGCCTCTGGGTTTTGACTTTCTGGTTTTCCTCCTGTTCATCTTCTCCTGCAGGACAAAGGGAAACCCAGTCAATGGTTAGGCAGACAGAAATTCTATACATGTTGGGTAAGCATTTATAAGAGCAAATTCATATATTATAAAAGGGATAGTACATTTGGGAAACAAAATGT
Source organism: Nanorana parkeri (assembly GCF_000935625.1). Taxonomy (NCBI): domain Eukaryota; kingdom Metazoa; phylum Chordata; class Amphibia; order Anura; family Dicroglossidae; genus Nanorana; species Nanorana parkeri. Next base: position 1,169,477 of record NW_017306344.1, on the reverse strand, counting down.
TTCCATGCAAACAGCCACCTATATTATGTTAAGCAACCTGAATGCAGAAGTTTAGTAAAAAAAAAAAAAATAATTGCTGAGCAGTAGAGACTTTTCTTATCTCTTCACCCCAAAGAGCTCTCCCTCTTTCGCTTAGCAATGTTTTATCTTTTGTGTACACTGTATAGCACATGCCCCCTAACATGCCATAAATGGTCCTGATGCCGTGAAGGACATAACTCCTGTGCACATGTGCAGGAGTTGCATCATCAATGGCTATGCAATGGCCAAAGAGGATGCCCACAGAACCCGGAAGTGGCAGCAGGGAAGAGAGCGGGGGATCAAAGATGGATCCAATAGTGCTGGAGAAGGGCAAAGTTGTAAGATAAGTGTGCCAGACTGTGCAGGTACGTGCATACTTGCACATTATGGCCAAAACCCATTCTTCATACAGCAGTTTATTACTGCTTTAAAGTTTACGACAGATGATCCTTGCTGGAAGGGCAACAATGTTATACAAATAGTTTGAAAAAGACTAGTTGTAGTGATATAATTATGACAGCGTTGAACAATAGCAGAATTCCTTCTTATTAATCAATCATTTATTTAATCAATTGTAGGAATAATATACATTCTATCACACCATCAAATGCCAATGACTTTATTTAAAGTATATTTAATGCCAAAACTTTTTTTTCTGTTTTGTATAGAGAAACGTCTGTTGCATTTAAATTCCACTCTTTGTGCTGGTAACTATCTATCTGGATCTGAAAGTGAGGGAAAATCCAAACTTGTCTTGGCTAGAACAGAATTAGAAGGCAAGTCTTCTAATGAGTTCACTTATTAAACTAACAACTAACTAAGAGATATTTGAAGAGATGTCTTTGTACTTCATTTTGTAACTATTAGATAGGAAGTTGAGGGAAATCTTGCCTATGGGACCAGGAGCAGGCAACCTTGGCACTCCAGCTGTGGTGAAACTACAAATTTCTTCATACCTCTGTCACTTGGAGCCATGCCTGTGGCTGTCAGAATCTTTTAATGCCTCATGAGACTTGTGGTTCCACAACAGCTGGACTGCTGAGATTGCCTACCCCATCATAGACTGTACTGAGAAACCTGTCTGGTTCCTCCTCTTTCCCTGGTATGCTATTGCTACTTTTTTTTATGATAAGCTTCCTTTTTTTGTTTGGTGGTCTCTATGACAGACAATCTGTGGTAGCTACTTTGTAGACACAATTCATTGCATTTAGACATGGTGACAAATAACAATACAGCACCTAAGCATATTTCAATGTAGATTTCTTCCATCAAATGTCATAAAAATGAAAAATAGGAATGACTTGCTAATAAACATAATATTTGTGGAACATGAATTAAAATATATAGTTAGAGTCACCCCATAAGATTGGAGCATTTAACAGAAACACTAGATATTTAGACCTGCATTAAGAATTCAGTCCCGCCGGGATAAACAGTAATTAGATTATGTACAGTTAATATGAAAACAATCATTAATACACATAAAGACTACAGCGATATACATCAGTATAAATTTTATAATACAACATTTTGGACATTATCCTACATGCTTTCTGAAGTTTCTTTCCTTATGGATATGATGGTTGAGTGAATAAACCCATCAGCTGTAGTTTCCTCTAGAATGACAACTCTGAACCCTACTGTGAATAAATCACAGTAGTGACACAGTTTCCTTGTGTACTGTGGTCAGACACAATTTCATCACTAACACAGGATGCACAGGCAAGTACTCATAGATTAGTTCATGTAAAGCTATCAAATAGCTATGCAAAAAAATCTAAAGGCGAGAAATAAAAAAAGTCATATACACAGACATTTTGGAACTTATCAGAGTTGCCATGTCCAATCCATTTAGGATTATATTACGGATACTCCGTTTAGTAAAGTTCATCCCAAAAAATCGTTGCATCTGCCACAAATTATTTGGCAGGACCGAAGTTCAACAGCTCTGAACTAGATGAAAAGAATATAACTTTCACAGATCTACAGCACATTTCTCATCTTTCAAAGAGATATACACTTTATGTACATACAGATATACAGATTCTGGCTCTGTGTGATATGTATACTCATTTTCTAAATGTATTTAATCAGTGGGCTTGAACTTTAATGGCTCAGCTCTTTATTTAATTGTTTAATGGTTAAAATTTAGTTGGGCCTGAGCTGAAACTGCTGATCCTGTTTTTGTTTAACTAAAGGTACTGTATATATATTTTAACCGCTTGAAGACCGGGTGTTTAGACCCCCTTCCTGGCCAGGCCATTTTTCAGTATTCAGCGCTGCGGTACTTTGACTGACATTTATTCTGTCATGCAACGCTGTACTGAAATTAATTTTATACCATTTTTTTGGGACAGATAGAGCTTTCTTTTGGTGGTATTTACTATATTTTACTATATTCAGGAGAAATTACTGAAAATTTTGAGAAATAAAAGTTTTTTTCTTTTACATTATGTTATAAAACAACTAATATTAACAATTTTTTTGGTAAAATATAAAAGACGGGGTCACGTCGGGTAAATAGACACCAAACATGCCATGCTGAAAAATTGCGAGCACTCGCGAAATCACAAAAAACTAGCATACCCCAAAATTGGCCATAGGCGACACTTTAAAAGCTTTTACAGCTCATCAGTTTAGTGTTATCAGTGATTGATAGCCCTAAAATTAATGCTCTCACTGCGACGTTCGCGGTGATATGTAACATGTGCGGCGTAATGGGCGCAATCGTCATTTTCGCAGGTATGCGCACCTGACGCATGTTTACATGCGTGTATGTAGGGGTGGGGACTAAAAAAAATTATTTTTTTGTAATTCTTTTTTATGTGTAACTTCAAAAAAAATTTGGGGAAACTTTACATTTTTTTTCCTATTTTTTTTTTCACTTAACGTTATTGCTATCACAGAGGGGGTTAAGAAACCCCTATATGTGATAGCAAAAGAACTGACAGGTACTCTTTATGGATACATGTCACCTAGGACCCCCCTGAAGAAGCTGATGAAGCTGCCTGTAAAGTGATATATCTGTACAATGTATAGAACCTGCTGCAGCAAAACTGACATTTATAAAGAAAACAGTGACATTTAAATTGCCGGTAATTGGTTTTCCTTTAATCTTGTAAACAACTGTTGGGGAGGCAGCCTGTATGAACAGGCCACATTTTAGGAAACTCAGAACAAGGTTATATATTTTTTTGGTAAATTCTGGTGTCTCTTTTGCAGACGGAGGATGAAAGTTACAACAGGTGCTTTAAAACTGGGCCTTTTCCTGCCCTGCCAGGCCTGTGCTCAGATCAAGGGTCTGGTATGGAATTTTAGGTGGGACCACACTTTTTTTTCCCACCATTTTTGGGGGTGGGGTTCCTCCTTAAAATTCCTACCAGACCTTAATGGCCTGGTATAACTTTGAGGGGGAACCCCACACTTTTTTTGTTTTTTTTTACATGGGGTCCCTGCTAAAATTCCTGCCAGACCTTAAGGGTCCGGTATGACTTTTGGGGGGACTCCACGTTTTTTTTTTTTTTAATTTTTTAAAAATGGGATCCCTCCTACCATTCCTACCAGACCTAAAGGGTCTGGTGTTGTTTTTTTAAATCATTTTTTTCTTCACAAATGTTATTTTTGCTGCAGCAGGTTTTATACATTGTACAGATGTGCCACTTTTCAGGCAGTTTAAGGGAACCCCCCAGGCACGATATTTAAAGGATTTGTAAATGTTATTGTTAACTTTAAGTCATGTTAAAATCGCTGCTCCTTTAAAAACAGTATTTTTTTTAAGTGTTTTTTTTTCATTTGATTCCTGTCCCCCAGGGCAGTACCCGAATCACCATACCCTTTTTTTGGCCAATTAATTGCATATAAGCCTTGAAAATTGGGTCAATTGATTTTCAAAGTTCTAGCGCTATTGACTTGCATTGAGTTTGAGTTCGAATTTGAACCTTTTCCATGTTCTAAAGTTCAAATTCGAACCGAACAGGAGGGTGTTTGGCCCATCACTAATCATAACACTGTCTTATAACAAAGGTTCTGTCAGGATTACATAGGAGCAAAATAAAGACCATGTTCAATGTGTTGACAGGCTTTAGGATTGTGGTTATGGTATCAGTTTGGCATCAGTTTAAGACTCATCTGAGGTCATTCAGAATTTACTGATTTGTCCATTTGCCATTCAGCTGACTTACTTCTGACCTGCTTCAAGCAGGTTTTACAGACTTGCATGGGAATGTGAACATAAGCACCACAGGTCCTTACTTCCCCCACAAGCTTGGACAGAGTGTCAGTTACCAGACCTAACATGAGGCAAGGATGATAACAATCACAACCTCAAAGCCTGACATGGATCTGACATATCTGCTCTTTCAGGGAGCAAACACAAGTGAATTACAGCACACACACACACCTGTCCCTGAGAGTAAATCTACATATAAAACTTAATAGTGGACATTCCTATTCTTAAAAGTTCTCTTTTATTGCATTCTTGACTGGTTCTCTTTTATTGGATTAATGGACAGGAAAGCAGCTGTAAAAAGTAAAATAACTCTGTAAAAAGTACCCCATCTATCTTAACTCTTCAGTCTTTAAAGTCTCCAGTGACTGTTTCCAGAAGAATCTATAAAATTGTTAAACATATTTTACCCAGAATATATTTTTAAGATATATTTATTGTACATTTACACATAGACAGTAGAGCTCTATACTGTATAAGGATTGAGGCAGAGCAGTAGAACTTCTAGCGTGGCAAAGGTTAAGTTAATTATCTGGACATCCCTGAGTCGAATATCTGTATGGTGCATCACTAAGGCCCTTACTTCTACGTAACTGACTGGCTGTACAGATCTGATATTGGTGATTCATTCTTAGCTTCTGCAGTCTAATTGTCAGTCTATCTCACTGAACTCCCAGGACAGAATAGAACAGGGTTTTGTAACACTGTGTCTGTGCTTACACTGGAAGCAAAATTCAATTTAAATAGTCACAGAATACTGCAACACGAAGAATGTTAAATAGAATGTAACTCTTATATCTTAATCATTGACAGGATAATTTATTTAAGGTTGCTTTTAGTTAAATAGTTTATCCCTTTTAATTCCAAATCCCTAAGCAAGTGATTTTCAGTGTGATGTAAAATGCACATAAACCCCTCCCTAAACATGCTGCAATTCCAGATTTAAATTACAATGCCCCCTTCTGATACAATTTGATAATGTAAAGCAATAGTGTGCCAAGCTGAAAAAAAGGTATAAATATATGTTAAAATAATTAAACAACCGTGAAGCAAGTGTATTAAAATGTGCCTGGAAGTTCAAATGAGCATACAGGACATGAAAGTTGGTGAAATCCAAACAATAGTCCAAGACAAGAAAGTCCAGTGTGCAACAATCGTGACCATGCAGAAATATGAAGGGGTAGTCTGCCAAAATGAATCAGACTTCCAAGTGTACAATTGTTACAGAATCCTAACAAGCCTTCACCTCCACCCAGTGAGTATAGATGACAGAACGGTGCTCAGCCGTGGGGAGGGGGGTTGCAGACCCACAAATTAGGTCTCAAAGTGCGTTTCCCTTCTTAAATAGCAGAGGGAAGCCCGTACAATCTTCTCAAACCAAAAGGTACCATCGTCATTTCAGAAAAATTAGAGAAGACATAGTGAGTATCGTCCAAAAAAAAAAGCACAATTTATTGAATAAAAACAGGTACTCCCAATATGGTGGATAAAAACCGGCATCAAACAGGTATCGGACCCCACAATACAGATGGATGAGTGCGATGGGACTCCCGTCTGTCCGGCTCAGCTGAGATGGTGATGTTGAATGCTCCGCCCTATGTAGGTTAGGTCCAGCATGACTTTGTCAGGGGTCCACCCGATACCAGTTTGATGCTGGTTTTTATCCACCATATTGTGAGTACCTGTTTTTAAAAAGTACATTTAATCCAGGTTACAATCTCTCTGTTAGTTTCTTACTGTCTTTGCAAACTCCTGGGTTTAGAGAAACTGGTGGCAGAAAAGAAGTACTGTGGGTTAAATCTTTGAATTGAATGTGAATATTGCAGCAAAATCTGGTTTTGTAATTTTATCTATAAATGGGCTTTCTATTTTTATCTTGTTATTTTTGGCTGCAGTTCTGCTTTGAAAAAAAAGGGTGGTTTGCTCTTGGTTTGGTGCTTGGCAGGAGCTCTTTGTGTGTTACCTGCTATATCACTAGGACATACACAGTATGTGGTATAGACTGTGGAATATAATCTTGTGAAACATCTATGAGTTGTAAGATGAATGAAGCAGATTTGAACACGTCAACCATTTTACTGCAATGTTAGTGGCAACACATCCCCGAGAAGTACAGAAAAGAAATATGCATGTCTAAGGAAGTATCAAAAAGTGAGACGGTTGCAGGATCTTTAATTCAACTCTATACATCATTCCATCTACCCCTTTCTTCCGGAGCTCTTGGAGGTAGCACAAGCAAACACTGTAAATACTAATGAAGTGATGTGTCACAAACGAGGGATCGCTGTAATTCTATTACAGCTGAATTCCGTAGCTTCAGTAAAATAATGATGCCAGCGGACATTCTGTCCTCAAGAATGAAGTTAATATACTGCAGAAGGCAGGAGCTGGTGAACTAAGCACTAAATTAGCCCACCAGAGATCACAGTTGTCATTAGATTACTACGGGGTGGTCTTGCCACCTCCTGGAATCTTCCCAAACTCTGAGCTTGATGCAGGTTCTCAGTGCTCCCTCCTTACTCCCCGTGCCTCTTACATCTCTGTGTTGCTCTGGTAACCGAGCTCCCAGCTCCCCACACATTCACAAAGAATAGAAATGACTCTGTGCCCCAAACACATGCACATACAGGAGCTAGCACACACTACCCTACGAGAAACACATCTTGGCACACACACACACACATTAGCGTGACTTTGTAGCCAGGCTTTATATCTCCTTGTGTGAAGCATGCAAATAGAAAGAACTTTACCTTTTCTTAACCAAAAAAAGTTATAGCTATTTCTTAGACTGGTTCCACTTTTTTTTGCTGGGCTAATGCTGGCTCTACATGTAAGAATACAATCGTTCAATATAATGATCCTCTAGATGAAAAAAAAATGTGATCTTTGCTAAGTGCACTAAATAGGTGATTTGAATAATACACAATTGTTTTGTATCAAGGGAGATCAAAATTGTGAACATTTATCTTTTTGTTGTCTCAAACTATCACAGATTGAATATTTGACCAATTTATTTATTTTAATATGCATGGTCAGACTAAGGCTCCTTTCACACAGTCTGATCAGGAAAGTCCGATCAGGAGGGTGCACAGATTCCTTCCTGATCGGAATGGATGTCGCCGATGTGACATGCGTGTCAGTGCAGTTTTTTACTCCATCTTCTGAAGTAGGAAAAAACTGATATTACCGCACCCATGTTAGTGTATGGGAAGCCGGATCTAAATGGTTGGGTGTTCATTTACACCCAGTTACCCCCGATCTGGCACAATCACGTCCGGCAAAACGGATCTCTGATTCATTTTCTTTTCTGGGCCTGGCCGGAGCCAGATGCACATGGACAACCATCCATTTAGATCTGGCTACCCTTACGCTAACATTGGGCTTCCAATCAGGTCCACCAGGAAAACTAACAGGCGGACCATAAAGGTGTGAAAGGGGCCTTGGGCTGAGACCAATGAATCTTGCATGGCACTCAAATGATCCTTTCCATGCATACATATCTTCTTTTTTTTTTTACCATCTTTAGCAAGCCTGTAAAGCAGTGCAATGAGACAATGTAGTCTATTCATCATAAGCCTTGTTCTGTTTTTGCTGTACATGTTGCTAGCATATCTTTTGCTGCCAGTGTTATATGTTAAAATTTTAAAGCTCAACTCTCCGAGCACAAACACATTCATTTCAATTTGTTCTTCATGAGCTAGAAAGGATATAAACCCACTTTGTATGCACCAAATGCCTTTGCAAACTCAGTTATTACCTTCATTACTGTGCTGTGCATAACCCATGCACAGAGCAAAGCTGGGGGGAGGGACCCAACAGGCCCCCACCGACTACAGGCTACCTGCAGAAAACTACAGGAGGGAGCGGATACAAGACCAGTCACCCAGCAAAGGAAGAGTGCAGTAGTGTCTGGTCATTATTATAGGAAGTGTCAAAGAAAGTTTCACACTGCACAGATCTGGAAGGAATACACAAAGCACACCAAGATTCAAGTAAGAATACACATGGCTCTTGTATTTGACTATATTTCCTTATCCCAGAAATTAGCTTCTTCTCTATATCACTGAATTGAATGTTAGAGATGTTATCTCTGGGTAAATGTAGCTACTCTCAAACTGAACATTTTCTTTGCACACAGAAGATACTGCAACAACTGATGAAGGGATAATGGAACATTCAGTGGGGAAATCCAATAAGGCATTAGTGACACATTTTTGGCGGTGTTTATTTAGTTGCAAGCCTGGAGCCAAATTCATGAAAACCCAGCGACATTTTCATTGCTAGCACCAATGTATGCCATAAATTCAAATAGTTCGTATTTGTAACACTTTTACTGCAAGGCACTATTGTAATGAGATATTTTTAAAGAAATTCCACCAAATCAGTGATAAGGAAAGTAGCAGTGAAAAATACCTTTTCTGTGTTGGAATAAATTGTTGATTGTCACACTTACATGTGTGTTATGTAAGAGTGTCGCACTTGCATGTGTGACACGGCCCCCACTGCTGACAAAACACAAAGCACACAGCAGGAGATTCGTCCATCCATGCTGCATCTGTTATAATTTTTTCGTTCAGCCTTCAGGTTGAATGAAAAAATATTACTGTGTATACCTTGCTTAAAACTGCTAGCACATCTATCACTAACCTCTCCACATTGCTGCTGTCCAGTGGTATGTGCTTTGCTTATCCATAGAGTGCAGCCACGCAAAGACAGGAAGTTTGTACTGGCCAGATTACCAGGTGAAAAGAAAAGGAAAAAGAAAATGAATCCAGCCACCACATCTAGGGATTGATCAGCTGCAATATATTACATTTCTATTTTTAGATACACTTAAAAGAGAACTAAAGCCAAACCTTTTAATTGGTCTTTCGCCCTCTTTTGGGTCAAAGGAGTACATCTGCCAATGTCCTCCTGTGACCCAAAGTCAGCACATAGTAGGCTACTGCTTGCTATATGCTGACAGAACAGAGCCGCACTGTAGCCTGGAAAGATCCCAACAATATTATCACCCCTTTGCCTAACTGACAGCTGACTCTGCCTCCCTAGAGCCAGAACTAGCTGTGCTAGCCCCCTCCCCTGTCTGTCTCTCCAATGAGTGCTGGAGGAAAAGAGAGGAGAGAGGGGAATCCCTGTAGGGAGCGGTGACTGACTGACAGTCCCTGCTCTCTGCTGGGAGAAGACCATGAACTGAGCGATCAGTGGTTCATGATTACTCAGCTCTCAATCTATAGAGCCAGTGTGTGACAGTTGCAGTGTCCCACGTGGGCTAGTATTGGGAAGATTACATTTTACTTTCCCAATACTTTTCCTTTAAATTCCTCCTGAACTGATAATTTATACATTACCATTACTCTCCTAACTTCTCCAAATAACGTCCTGCCTGTAATACCTCACTTAGCAGGAGAGATCCATTGCAACAGTTCTGTCAAAGTTGCAACAGATTTATATACACTTTACTGACACGTACACCAATCTGTTATGAGATCTGCTATATGATCCATTACCGCCAGACATCTCCAACACCCTTTATGAAGTCCAGGGAGTCCCTATTTGTAGCATGTTCTGTCTCACATTTATCCACTAGTGAGTATGTCTGAGCATGCATTCATATTCAGTAGCAAGCCATATAAATGAAGCATTTGTATGTGTACTGCGAGTGACATTTATATATGAACTTCCTATTACTAACAGTCTGGCATGAGTCATTTCATGTGCACGCTCTGTCTCATTGCTCTTTGTATATTTTAAAAAGACAAAGAGAGACATTTATAAAGCAAATTAGTGACACAATTAGAAGCAAATCATGTTGCCTCTAATTTACCAAAGTCTGTGCAATATTTTTCCTGTTTATTTGTGATTCCTGTACAGGTAATCCTAGTCGGCAAACAGCAACAGATTTGAAAAGGTGCGAGATTTAGCACTGTATGGGCTCATTCACAAGGATGTGAATAGCCGCATACAGTAAAAACAGCCAATACGTCTGCGCTGAGCTGCAGCATGTAGAAATAAATGACGGGCTGTAGCTAGATGTATTTACTTGCACATTCGAGTGTTTACATCTGTGCAGGGATGGATGAGCGACCCTGCATGCAAACTATGTCCAGGGCCATTCATCCATCCCTTTATTATTATTATTATTATTATACAGGATTTATATAGCGCCAACAGTTTGGGTAGCGCTTTACAATATAGGTCTGACATTACAATCACAATACAATTCAAGACAAGATGGTAAGGAGGGCCCTGCCCCTGCGGGCTTACAATCTAAAAGGGAGGGGGAAGTGATACATGATGAGGGAGCTGCGTGGGGATGAATTGTTTGAGAACGTGATAGTCGAGCGGTTAGGTTGAGGTGGGATAGGTTTCCCTGAAGAGATGAGTCTTTAGGGATCGCCTAAAGGCAGTCAAGGTGGGCGACAGACGGACAGGTTGGGGTAAAGAATTCCAGAGGGTGGGAGAGACTCTAGAGAAGTCCTGGAGGCGAGCATGGGAGGAGTTGACAAGGGAGCTGGAAAGCAGGAGGTCTTGGGAAGATCGGAGCCGACGGTTAGGGTGATACTTTGAGACCAGGTGTGAGATGTAGCCGGGGGCAGAGTTGTGGATGGCTTTGTAACTGATTGTTAATATTTTGAATTTTATCCTTTGGGCTATTGGAAGCCAGTGCAGGGATTGGCAGAGGGGGGTTGCAGACACTGAGCGGTTGGTTAGGTGGATGAGTCTAGCAGCTGCATTCATGATAGACTGAAGGGGGGATAGCCTGTGTAGTGGAAGGCCAATGAGGAGGGAGTTGCAATAGTCAAGACGAGATATAACAAGCGAGTGTATGAGTAATTTTGCGGTTTCTTTGGTGAGGAAGGGGCGTATTTTGGAGATGTTACAAAGGTAAAGTGGGCAGGATTTGGATAGTGAATGGATGTGGGGAAGAAAAGTGAGGTCCGAGTCAAGGATGACACCAAGGACCTTGTCATGAGGGGAGGGCTGGATAGTTGTGTTAGCGATCTCAAGGGAAAAGACGGGAGAAGGTGCACGGGCAGGAGGAAATATCAAGAGCTCAGTTTTTGAGAGATTGAGTTTTAAGAAGTTAAGAAGTGTTGCGACATCCAGACGGATATGTCGGATAGTAGATTAGTGACACGAGAGGACACTGAGGGGGTGAGTTGTGGAGTAGAAAGATAGATTTGAGTGTCATCAGCATAGAGATGATATTGGAAGCCATGTGAGGTGATCAGCTGACCCAGGGAGGAGGTGTAGATAGAGAAGAGAAGCGGTCCAAGGACAAAGCCTTGGGGGACCCCTACAGAAAGAGGACGAGGAGGGGAGGATTTAGAATTCTAGGTGACCTTTACCAACAGAATGTACATGCTAAAAGAGTCTATTAACGAATCTCCTGACAGCTGCCCTACATTCTTTGGTGAGAATTCACCTTATGTATTAACCAAAATTTTTGGGGGATTCACCCACAATTTGTTCTATATAAGTTACATTCCCTGACACTTAGCACTATAGGAAATTATCTTTACTGTAACATTCAATCTATGTAAGAAAAGGCTGATTGCTACCTTGGATGCTCATTCACTGAACATTCCTTCAACCTATTTTTAAATAACATTTGTTTGAATTGTTAAAGAATTGCATTTTCTGATGAGGGTGCTGAACCTGTGTTTTCAGCAATGGTTCAGGACTTCTAGTTATTTCAGTCTAGCATGCCCATAGCAACAGTGAGTTTGCAGCCCCCCACACTATTTTGATACCAGCTTGGTGCCCCACTCATTGGGCGGGGGGGGGGGGGGGGGGGGGGAAGACGACACAAA
>NW_017306344.1:1131469-1157219 GCF_000935625.1 Nanorana parkeri | reverse complement strand
GCTGGAAGAAGCACCAATGACTGATGCTGAGGGTCACCGGGCTCTTCTGCGCCCACAGTGCCCAGGAGGGGGTGTTGGTAAAGGGGAGCTTATGTACCACATACTTGCCCCCACTGGTCCCTTGGATCGCACACTAGCTCACTAGTTGTATGCAGGTAAGAGGCGAGATGAAAATACCCCAAAAAAAAAAAATTTTATTCATCTACTTTTCACTAATAATTATATGTTGTTTTCTGCACAAAATATGGGCATAGAGTTATCATGCTGAGAACGCCCTTAACGCCTTGCTATCAGCTCCTGCCTGCCTTTTATTGGGTCCCTAAAAGTGAGAGTCGAAGGCAGGTTTCCTGATCATGTAATTACTGTGACTGGCTGTCACAGTAGACAAATGGAGAGTCCCTCTGCACTCCCCACAACGCTCCCGGCCGGTGAAATGATGGTGCTCGCAGTGATGATCACGGATGGCACCATGCAAACAAACAGCAAGATACAGAAATCACCAGCACTCAGTCATATCGTTCCAATAACAAATGTCCATGTATTCAGACAGTGTCCGAATAAATGGACATTTGGTATTGAAACGATATTACTGAGTGCTGTTGATTCCTGTATCTTGCTGGCTGTCACAGTAGTCACATGATCATGAGCCCGTCACACCGGCTCTTGATTGTAAACAATGACCGGTAGCTGTCGGTGACAGCTCAGTCACTGTGTTGGGAGCGTCGAGTCAGCACGCTCTTAGCACAGAATAGTGCCACCTGTACACATATATATGTACCTGTACTCAAATAAGCGTATGCTGAGCAGAAAAGTTATAAAATAGTTAAAAACTTCTTAGCACCTGCTGAGACAAACACGTTGGTCAGAATGCATGTAATCTACAATGCAGCGTATGGAGAGCAGCCGTCAAATACGAGACATACAACTTATCATAAAGAGTGGAGCCGTCAGGAGTATCTGCAAAATTTTTGCAACATTTAACCCCTTCATGACTGAGCTTGTTTTTGGTTTCTGTTCGTAAATGACTGACACACTTTTGAAATTTTTGCTGTGTGATTCTTCCACGTCAGTAATATACTTTCTTACAAAGTGCACCCACACATATTATATATTGTTTTTTAGAGGACAGATAGGGCTATATATTTATATCACATATGTGTGTCTAACGCCTCACTTAGCACAAATACAAATTAAAAAAAGAGGAAAAAACGTAAAAAAAAACTTTTTTTCCCCAGTTTTGATTTGTAGTATTTTTTTTTAACAAAACCAGCACAGCTAAAAAAAAATGCAATACATACATTCATTTATTTGTCCCTTATTTTTAATTTTTTTACACTTTTCACTATTTTTTTTAATTTATTTACACTTTTCACTTTTTTTATACTGACAAATTTTATTTATTTAATTATATCAGGCAGTCATTGTGAATTAATCTCACTATTACTGCTTGATAAATTAATACATTTTTTTATTATTTATTTTTTTATTATCAGGCTGCTTCAAACTTCAGAACAGCCGATAATAAGTTAGTGACACTGATCCTGCAGCAGTTCAGGATTCAGCTGTCAGTGAATGTTTCAGAAAACTTAAACATTCTACTTTCAAGAATAGATACATTATGTGTCTAATACATAACATTTTGTATCTATTCTTGAAAGTCAAAAGATAAAAAAAAAAAAAGCCAGTATAGCTTGAGAGAGATATCTCTCGATCTATACGAGCTGTCAGAATGCCGGCAAAAGCCGACATGTGTGTCTGCTTTGCTGTGACTCTCAGACACCCGATATTAAGGTATCGGGTGTCTGAAAAAGGTTAACCCTTTCAGTAATGGATCTCTAGATAGTTAGACATCTATTACTGAAAGGTAACCGCTGATTCTCAGCGGTTAGCAGCCTTCTAGTGCAGCAAATAACTTGTCACGTACAGTGTACGTGACGAGTCATTTGGTCCCTTTGTGGCTGGACGTACAGTGTACGTCTCCCGTCACGAAGGGGTTAATGCTGTCACACAAGGAGTCCTTAGCCCAAATAAAAGTAGTATTACATTCTCAAATCTTTTTTCAAAAACAAATTCAGATAATACAAATATACATTGCCCAAAACAGTATTTCTTTACATTTGTACTCCAAGTCCTCAAGGACTACAGCCATCATGTTTCTGAACAGCTGAATCTAATTGTCTCAGCTCCACTTCCCTGAACTTCCTGTCCATTACAAGATCACAAGGGACAGAGCAGTCTCCAGCAGCTGTCCATCTACTAGACTGGAGAAGGGAGAAAACAGAAGGGAGTAGGGAGGAGGGGATTGTCTTGCCAAGCCTGTGTGTTTGTGGAGACACACGCAGCTTACTAACACACACAAGGGTGGCTCCATAGGACCCTGTAAGGTAAAAGAACGACCCTAAAACAAGATATCAGAGTCAGTGTTCAGGAGACAGCTGATTCTGCAGGAGACTAAAACTTTTACACATCAAGGAGCAGCATCCATTGTAAGTGCTTCAATCAGCATTCAAAATAGTCTAACAATGTTTCGACTTTAAAGTAGTTCTAAACACAGGGCATTTTTTAACCTAATGCATTCCCAGCCAGCAGGTAAACCTTCCCCACTACATTGTTGCCTTTAAATGTGTGCCCAAACACTTACAGGCTTTTCTTTTCACCGCCACTGGCTTGAGTGCTGATTGATTCCAGATTTCCAAGTAGGGAAGCGCATGCCCTGAGTACTTTACTATGCAGTGCACTAATGGCCAGCGCAGGGAGTGGGAGAAGAAGGGGAGTGGCTTGCCACTGGAGCTGTTTCTCTGGATGTAAAGAGACTCGTCCATTGTGCCATCCAGGAGCGCACATGCAAAGGTGGCTCCATGAGACCCTGTAAGGGAATGGAGCCACCTGAAAACAGAGAAAAGGCTGGGCACACACCTTACAACCATCGCAAGACTTTTGTCTTGCGATGGTTGTAAGGGACTTCAAAAAACGTAAGATCTGCCTATGTTGCATAGGCAGATCGTACTTGTGATGATCGCAAGCCACGCCCCCTGAGGGGCGGGCTTCCGATGACCGCAATGCCGAACGGGCAGTGTGCGCTTGCGCACACCGGCCCGTACGGCTGTTATCGTACGGACATGCCACAAACCCGCCGAACATCGTACGATGCTCGGCGGGTTTTTGAACATGTCCGTAAGTTTAAAGTCGTGCGACCTTACAGTAGTAGAGGTCGCATGGCTTCCACACACCTTACGATAATCGTACGATCGCGGGATTTCCTGCGATTATCGTACGATTATCGTAAGGTGTGTGGGGACCTAAAGACGGCTTTCAGAAGAGGAATTGAAAGCACCCACAGAATTAAAAGAAAAGCAGACATGTGTAGTTGGTAAGTGCTGGGGACTTCAGCACTATATATTTTTTTCCAAATAGGGTTTAATAACACTTTAAAGTCAGCCTGTTTTGCTCTGCGAGGCAAATCCCACTTTAAAACTTTGCATAAGCTTTTGCAAATATATTTTTCTATTCGTTTTAAATCACGAAGGCCCCTTTCAGACGTCCGATTTAGGTCTGCCTTTCAGTTATTCTCAGATCTAAACAAACAGCTGTCTGTTTACATCCGGTTGCCCCCAGCTCCAGCCAGGTCTGGAAAAAGTGTTTCCATTTTGCCGGATCTGATTGTGGTTGATCTGGGGTAATCTAATGTAAATGTGCATGTGTTCATTTACATCTGGCTTCCTATAGACCAACATGGAGTGCACTAATTTCAGTTTGATCCTCCACCGCAAGATGGAGGCAAAAACTGGACGGACATGGATGTCACACCGATGACATCTGATCCGTACCGCTCCGATCAGGAGGAGATCTGTGCACGGATCCCTTCCTGATCGGACAGTGTGAAAGGGGCCTAATAGTGCATGCACAGGAAGAAGAAAAAAGTATAGGCATCAGGCAAGGACCTGCAACATTATAAGAATCACCTATTGCATTCAGCATTGAGTCACAAAACAAAACCTTTTAACTTCTGACACATAAAATCAACATTTACAGCTTTACCACTAAAGGAAGAAAACATGCATAGCTAATAAGCAGCAATATTTTCAGTCACACAATGGAATATATGTTATATAGTAAGTTCATACACATACTTTCCTCCTACACAAGCACACAAAAGCAATCCATCTGCCTACACATTCTCTCTAAGCAACCTGTGCAATGCTGAAGGCAGATACGTGTGCTGCTTTCACACACAGATAAAGAGAAGGGGGAGATAAGTGCATGCAGGTGGACATTATCAGCTCATTGATTTTAGAGCATCATCTTAAACGTAGTAGACAAAGGTTTAGAGGTCATCAGCAATCCGTCTCCGTATGCACTAGCCTTCACCTGTCCCTGTGGCTTAACATGGTTTTTTACAGCCACATTCATTATCATACCCAGGATGATAGGAAGAACATTATTATAACCCAACTTCACAGATGGTCAGAGCTTAACAAATGTCAGCTCAGAAATAAATAGTTTATGGAAGGAAGGGATGGACTGTGACAAGAATGGCTGGTAGCTAGGTATGAGCAAACAGCATCAGGCATCAGCAGCATTCTCACTGCCCTTTGCGCTCCCTTTATCTCTGTGTGAAAAACCTGGAGGTCCATAATTTCGTTGATCCATAGCTGGCTGCTACTAACTGAAGCATCAATTACATCATTCAGCAGGTTAAAGGATATATTTGGTCAAAAATAAAAAATAAATATGTTTGTATATTGAATTTCCATAAGTTCTATCCCACTACTAATAACCACATCCATCTAGAAGCTTGTAAACTTACTTATTGAAGATGCCCATAGGAGATACTTCCTCAGTGCACTGACAACTCTCACTTAGGGGGTTATTCACAAAGCTGCCGAAGGATCTAGCCATAGCTTCGGCTGATCCTTCAGCTAGCTTCGGTCCCAGGACCCCTTCGGTTCAGTAGAACTGAAGGGCTGCTGTACGGGCTATTCACTATAGCCCGAACAGCTCCCGAAGTTGGCCGAGCTGCTCAGTCGAGCCAAAGGCATATGCCTCGGCTCGGCTGAGCCGAGGTGAAAGGCGAAGCTGGCCATTGGCCGGCTGACAGCCTGCTACTGACAGCTGGGTGTAGCCAGCCGTCATCTCACAGCTGGCTCGGGCCACTTGCAGAGACAGATCAGCGTCCCCTGGTTACCTGGTAACCAGGGATGCTGATCTGTCATTACTCTCCCGGACGCTCCTGCTATTAGATAGCGGCTCCCGGCCGCCCGGGAGAGAAACACTTTCTCCTAGAAAGGTTAACTCTGCTCGATCGAGCAGAGTAGACCTTTTCCTGCTCGGCTCACTTCAGGTCAGTTATTCACACGGCTGCCCTCGGCAGCTTTGTGAATAACCCCCTTAGTCTGCCTTCTGAACTACAACTCAACGTCTGAACAGTTTAACATTATCATTGCTTGCTAGAAGCAGTGCATGATGGGATATGTAGTCTTCAGAAATTGAGATTACGCCACATCAAGCAGCAGGGAAATAAATAAAAGCACAGTGGAAATCCAGGAAATTGTTGAAAGTGATGGGCAGACAGAAGGCAGCACTTACTATGCAAGAGCTTTTTCAAGTAAGCTTTGATCACATTATCAAAAACAACACTAGTATGTATTCCTGTTACAATGCTGATGTTATAACAGGGCATTATATGCTGGGACTTTACAGCTCCTTTGATGCAATCTCCCTTAACCCCCTAAACATTTTAATAAATCGTAGCAAAACCTTAACTGCCCCCATCCACTTTTGATTTACTATGCCAGTATAAGACACAAGGGTTACTATTGCCTGGAGCAAGGGAATAGCCATTTTACTTAAACTATTTAGCTGAACTCCAGACAAATGGCTACAACACAATTTAAGTACACATATGCAAGCTTTCTTCTTCTACGATCTCAGAAGCATTACTGAACACTATAATGTAGTTAAAGTAGAACTGAATCCAAAACTTTGTTTAGTGTATAGGTGTTAATAAACCCTTAGGTAAGGCTGGAGTTCAGCTCCATTGATTTTGAAAGGAATCTATAGTTAGATCGAGTGTTTTTTTATCTGAAAGGAGCCCTGCTTTACAAATGTGATTTAGAGCAGGCTTTTGTTCACTCCCAGTATAAGTCTGTGGGAATGCAAAAGCAGCTAAGCAGGTCCAATTCAGTAGGGGTGGTAAGCAGAGCTGTCCTTATAATGAGACGGCCTGAGGCTATTGCCACAGGCGGCATCTCTTTGGGTCATGTGGGTACAATGTTTGCAGTGTGCCTCCTGCCCTCTTTCCGGACACAGCATCCCAGGTTGCCAAGAGCTGGGTGGGGAGATGTGTAAAGTCCATAAGTTGCTAAGAGCTGGGCGCGGAGATTCAGAGCCCTTATACATCTCTTAGGGTCCCCCCCCCCCCCCCCCACACACACACACACACACCACCACCACCACAAAATACTGGGGTGTTTGGACAGGCAAAGCTCTGACACTTTTTTTATAGTTTCATATTGCTCACTCATTTTCCTCTTTTAATGGGAATTAATAGTTTTGCTCACATTTTTTCTTTATGTTTTATCGTCAGGACTCTAAAAAAAGTTTTTAAATGTTCTCCTGTAGAGCAAGCTAATAGAGCTCTGTTTTCCTTTCGGCATTGAGCATGACATCTTTGTAAAAACATTGCTGAAGCCTGTTGTTATTAGAATTCAATGAGTCATTATAACAGTGACCTATTCCTTATCACAAAGTTAAATATTAGGTGTTAGTTAAAGGTAAGTGCAACCCTGCTGTACTGACCCTTTAGCTGATCCAAAATGCTCTGGGAATCCTTTGAAGTCCAACTTCAGCCTCATTTTTAAAGGGTCCCTCACCCCTTCCTGCTTAAAAAAAAATATTGCCAAGCAGTACTTACCTTTTCCATGCCCCAGTGCTGCCTCTCGCATTTTCCTTCATGGTTTAACACTGGCCCTGTTTCAGGTTGAGTGACCTGATTCAACCCATGTCTCGTGAGCCCAGGGCATCAAGCACCCTACGGGTACATCGACAAGCGATCCTGGACTCATGAGAGAATGCTGTAAAAAATGCTGCCACCTCACATGGTTCTGTTCTTTGCAGCATTCTGACATGTCCACTGCCAAAGGAAGAGGACCCATGAAGTCGTGTTACCATACTGAAGAACCATGGGAAAAAAAGGTGTGTTATTTTTTTTAAATAATTTTTTATAAAACAAAGATGTTGTACACCTATTAAAAATAAAACAATAGCTTAAAAACGAATCTTTAAGACATAAAAAATATTGACACTCAAACCTTTATATTTTCTTTATAATAAATATGCAAACTCATTGGAGAGCTCTATCCTTGGACTGGATATGGCTTGATCATTCCTACAAGTGGCTGAATAACCTGCTGCAACATGACAAACCTAAAATAACAATACATCAGTTCAGTGTGACGGAGATGATTAGATGTTAAAAAGAGGCATTCGCAGACTGTCAGGAAATCTCACCTTCTTGGGAGTCCCTGAGGAAACTGGTGAAAGTGATTGATATGGACAGTGAGATCCCTTCTGCCCTTCTATTCACCTATCATTAACAACACCATTGGTATCAAGAGCTGAGCAATATCTGACCGCAGTGTGCCATGTACCCATATGACTTCTTACCTCACTGACCCAACACAGGAAGGAAGCATTGTGTTAGACACCATTAGTTTTTTTACTGCCTAGGAGAACATTGAGTACAGAATCCATTTATCAGATATCAGAAGAATAAAAAGAACAATTATGCATTTTCTTCCTTACATTAAGTATATTCCTCAATATTATATATTTTGTGTAAACAAAGACCTTACAAAATATAATGGTGGTTATTGCAATCCTTTTGTCAATTAAATTTTTATTTTCAATGTAATTTTTATGGACACTCTAATGACAGCTATGGTATCGACTGGTAGAAAGCAAATGTGGTACCAATATACAAAAATGGGAAAATAAGTTCACCGCTAACTACAGGCCTGTCAGCTTCTATGGTGTGCAAATTTCAAAGGCATAAGGGACTACGTGCAGGAATTTGCAAATAAAACTCGTATCATAAGCAGTAACCAACATGGTTTCATAAAGGACTGTTCTTGCCAAGCCAATCTAAAGTATTCACATTGTATGAGGAAGTCAGACTAATCTAGACAGAAGAAAACCTATAGACATGGTGTGTCTGGACTTTGCTAAAGCGTTTGACACAGTACCCCACAAATGTTTACTTCAAAAACTAAGGTCTATCGGTTTGGAAGAAATTGTATGTACATGGGTGAAAAACTGTCTGCAAGAATGAATCCAGAGCGTAGAATAAATGAGTCATTTTCTATTTGGGCAAAGGTTGTGAGTGGGGTGCCCCAGGGTTCGGTCCTGGGACCAATCATGTTCATCTTATTCATCTACAACATGGAGATTGAACTCAAAAGTTTTATTTTGTTTTTTGTGGACGAGACGAAACTGTGTAGAGCAGTAAATTCCAAACCGGAGATATCTGCACTTCAACAAGACTTAGGGGGCTATTCACTTTGTCTCTCTTTGGCCGTTCAGTCGAACCGAAGGGCTGCTATATGGGCTATTCACAATAGCCAGCACAGCAGCCGAAGGCAACGAGCGGCTCAGCCGAACTGAAGGCATTTGCTTTGGCTCCATGGAGCTGAAGCGTCAGCCGAAGCGAGGCGAAAGGCCTGCCGTAAGCAGCCTTTCTACCTGCAAATTACAGCTGGGCAGGGCCAGCCGTTATCTCACGGCTGGCTCCGCCCAGTTGTAATGACCGATCAGCATCCCCAAGTGACCTGGGGACGCCGAACTTTCATTGACAATAACAACTGACGTCACGGCCGGCTCCGCTCAGTTGTTATTCATTAGCTGGGACCTGCTAGAAGACTCTACCAGGTGCCTGCCAATAGGAACCAGTTGGGCGGTGCTTGCTGTCACTGCTAGCTCCGCCCAATAGTTTTTTCATTTTAAAAAAATCTTAATTTAGGTTAAATTAGCCGAGCTGAATACTGCTTGGCAGCATTCACCTATTCCCTCACTGCCGTTCTGCCCCCCCTATGAGAATAGGGGCGAACGGCAGCAGGTGAGCTGCCGAAGCTTCGGCTCAGCCAATCCAGATTCGAAGTCCTTCTGCACCTCGACTCAGCCAAACATGCTAATCTTTTTCAGCTGACCCAAGTGCAGCCGAAGGCAGCCAATGTACAGCTGATTTCAACAGATGTACGGCTGAAATGAGCCGTACAAGGCAGAGGTTAATAGCCGAATGTAGTTCGGCTCACCTCACTTCGGCTGGGTTATTCAATCGGCTGCCTTCGGCAGCTTTGTGAATAACCCCCTTAGATAAAATCGAGGCCTGGCCTACAAGATGGTAAATGTGATGTAATGTTGAAAACTTCAAGTTTATGCACTATGCACATGAGAGCAAAGAATGTGTGCCCAAACTAGTAATGGAGGGGGGGTTTACATTAGGGAAATCCGACATGGAAGATCCACATAGATCACAGATTTGGCAATAGCAAGCAATGCCAAGCAGCAGCCAGCAAAGCAAACAGGATACTGTCCTGCATTAAAAGAAGGATTGTAGCAAGGGAGAAAAGAGTAATACTTCCAATTTATAAATCACTAGTTCAGCCTCATTTTGAGTATACGGTGCAGTTTTGGTCGTCAACTCTCAGGAAAGACGTCCTCGAGCTTGAGAGAGTTCAGCAAAGGGCTACAAAATTACCCTAAAGGGATAGAAGGCCTGAACTATGAAGACCGCCTTCAGCAATTAAACATTTTTTTTTTAGTGTACAGAAACACAATTTAATGCAACAATATAATAATAACAATATAATAATATTTGTAGTAAAAGATGAGTTTGCATTGAGTAAATAGATACCAAACACGGCAAGTCTCAATATTGCATGCTCTCCTGGAACAGTTAAAAACTTTGGTACGCAAAATTGTCCCCAGGAGACGCCTTAAAAAGACTGTACAGGTCATCAATTTAGTGTTGAATAAATGGCCCTAGGATTATTGTTCTATATGTGCAGCGACACCTGTGTGGTCCAATCATCATTTTCTTACAAACTTGATCAATGTGTTTACATTCCTACGTGCCTGTACTTGAAGGCCAGGAGCTTTACCAAAACTTAATGGGGTGTGTTGAATTACACTTTTTGAAACACCTAACTTTATTGCTATCACATAAGGGGCTAACAATCCCCCTATGTGATAGCAGATTCGTGCTGACAGGTTCTTTTTAAGGAGACATTAACGGTTTATTTGACCTCTAATGTCACCTTTGAAGCCCAATGAAGCCAGTCAAGCACATATCATGTTCCCCCATCCATGCTGTTTAGAGTGCATGGGGGAAATCGAGCATGTTTTCTCATTCAGCCCATGAAACTGAACCAGAAAATAAATGCCTACTGTATGGCCAGATTTAGTTGCTACAGGCTACTGCATTTTTCATTGCTTTATTGAAGAAGTCTGTTAGAGTGCTATTACATTCGTTGATGAACCACATAACAAGCAACTCTGACATAATTCAGTTAGTGTATTTGCTTTTGTAGTGTCCTTGAAATTACAGTAGTATCTTAAGGATGACAAGAAAGCAGAAACCGCATTGGTTTGTATCTATATGCAGATATTCCTGGATAATTGTTCAATGACAGACCACAAAGAGAGGTTGCACAAGGAAGAATGGGAGCTGTCACTAAATATTATAAATACAAACAATGCTTGAAGTCTTTGCAGAAAAGGCAGAGATAATACAAAGGAACTCTTGAAGAAAGGGGATGATGTCCCATTCTTAGTCATAACAAATACACTGTATTTACTATTCTAAACACACAGCTGTTATTGTCAGGGTCAAAGGGAGTGAAAACTCCAGAGATTGTTGGTCCAGGCATTATCTGATTACCTTATGGGATTATAAGTTTTTTTTCCCTGTTGGAGCCTGAATAATGCTTTATAGGTTTTCTTTGCCTTCCTCTGTATCACCTGTGGGTAACTGTGGGCATAGGGTTCTGTTTATGGAGGTTTTTATAATATTGTTTGGTAAGAGTTACCATAAGGCACTCTTGGCGTATGTCTATCATCACCATTGCCAGACGTGTGACTTTTAATTATTGGCTCAGTGATTTTAAAAAAAAAAATCTAACTCCAACCAAAGCGTAAATCTTTTTGCGTATAATGGACACAAAATAAAATGATTTGTCCTTTTTTGCTAGGAAAGTAAAATTGCAGGCACTATATTTTTATGGGGCTAACTGCAAATATTTTGAGGTGCAAGCATGGGCAAAAAAAATTAGGGGTCTATTTCTAAATGTTTCACCTATGATTCATGTTTTGAAATGGGAAATGTGTGAATCATGGGTGAAAACATTTATATATAGATCCCTTAGTTGTCTAGTTCAGGCATGGTTCCCTTTTTTTTTTTTTTTGGTGTCACATCTTCAGCGGCAGTACTAACACAGACAGAAAGTGAGGGGACATTTCTCTAAGATCCTTTACTAAACCGCTAGAGCACTTCCTTTCTACATCCATGGCTATTGCATCCGTGGCCTGTCTGGGGGTGGGGAACATGTAGTTTTACAAAGGCTTTATACACACATGAGGGGAAGCCTCTCAGACCCGTACAATCACTGTCAGCAATGTAGTACCACTAGGCCACTACAGTGCTTGACAGGGTCCCCAGGGGGCAATCAGGTATATTATATGCATACTTACATTGGACCAAACTGTTACCAAATGGGCTGCATCTACAGTATGTGTATAATTATATAAAGAGTGTGAGTGTGTTTTGAGTGCTATGTTTTGTGAATACTGATTGGACCACACTGGACCAATGTAAGTATGAATAACAATTTATACCTGGAGTTCAGCCTGGAAAGTGGAACTTAAAGTGACATTAAACCCTCAGATTTTTTAACATAAAACAATACTGTAATGTGTGCCTTACTGTAATCCATGGTTGTTTCCCTTCTCTTTGCTGCTCTTCCTTTTAAATCTGTATCTGTTCTCATGCTGGGCAGAACTTCTGTTTTGCAGCAGACTGCCTTGCCTCTGAAATGGATACACGGTGTCTGTGTGTAGGTTTGCAACCTGAGCCAGCACTACAGAAAGAGGCACTCAGCTGCAAAGGGAAGTTCTCCCCTAGCATGAGAAGACATGAGGATTTAAAAGGAAGAGCAGCAAAGAGAAGGGAAACAACCATGGATTACAGTAAGGCACACATTACAGTATTGGTTTATGTTAAATAATCTGAGGGTTCAATGTCACTTTAACCCTTCCATGCGCTTAAGAAAAAGCACAACTTCTCATTATTGGCCACAACTCAGACTCTTTAGCTAAGGTTGAATTGCCTTCTTACCTTTTCTAGTTTTGAGAGTTTGCTTAATGCCTTACCAACCCCCACCCCCCCCACACACACACACACTCACTCACACACACACACCAGTTGAAGCCAGCACGATCCTGGCTAAATTGCTGTGCTGCTTTTCCTAGAAACAGTCACCCTACTACTCAACACCAGCACTGAATTTCATGCATGCACACAGAGAGACGTATGGGGGAGCAGGGAGCAGAGAGGCCATTGTGAGAGCAATTCTGCTGCCAGAATGAGGGCCTGACATCATTCAGACAAGGGCCTCAGAAGATGAGAATAACGAGGATGCCAAGTACAAAGGACAGATTGTGTGTGCACAGGTAGAAAAAAAAGGAATGTTTTTCAAGACTTGGCTACAACAGTAATTGAGCAAAATTTTGGATGGGGCAAAGTTTAAATACAGAATTGAGTTTAATTTTAATGAATAAGATGAATCTGTGTTTTCTTCAATCAACCAACCATATGACGGCAATAATCCATTTTATTTTGTTTCCCTCAGACATAACTGGTTATGCAAAGTAAACACAGATTCACCTTATTTACTACTATTTACTTTGCAAAATAAACATGCACTTGCTGCACTCTTAGTATGTACGCATAGTCTAAACTTGTATGTCAGAGGTGGGCAATTCATTTTCTCGAGGGGCCACATGAGAAACTGGGATGGCTGTCCATTACAGGGTGGCAGGTGTGTTGTGTTGCCATTCATGTGAATGACGCCTGAAATGCACCTCCTGGCCACAATACATTTGACTGCACCACAATGTGTGGTACAACAATCCTGTGCATTGCAGTGCAGTTGGAAAAATTAGTGCATGCAATACAACGCATAGGAGGACATCCGTAATGCTGGGAGCAGGAAGACATTTGGCAATGTTTTTTAGGACTGCCCAGCGGTCCTAACAACCAATGACTGCAGTGGAGGTGGACCCCTGATGTAATTGGTTGCTAGGTTGCTAGGATTCCAGAGATCCTAAGGCTAAAGAATGCGGAGGAGGCCGGGTGAATGAATGAGGAGGCTGGGACATTCACTGTCAGCCAGATATATATATTATATACAATGTGCCAAAGACATACGACCACAAAAACACTTGACCATTGGAGACGCAGGACTGCAGCTCCAAGGAGATTCATGTACAAAAACAATGGACAATAAGGAGATAATGCAGCCACAAAAATTAGACATGTGCAAGATAAATAGATCACTAAATATCAGAAAGATACTGGCACAAAAACTGCCAGATATTGAGAGTGTGTGGCATGCCAACCACAAGCCAGGGAAGGCATAACAGAAAACATCTAAAGAACATTTCAAAGTGAGAACCCACAGGAATAAAGAAAACACTAATATGATCTTCAACTAGAAGACAAAATGTAAGACAGAGCTAAGCGATCTTGCTGCACATGTTTATTTTATATATTTTACTCAGATCCTTTTATACGTAGATATATTCAAATACTGAATTTTTTGAGTGTGTGACATTGCTCTTATGTACAAAATGTTGTATATAGTATGTGACTGATGAATTTTAAATATGGTATTTTATATATTCTTGCTAAACTTTACTTGCACTTTTGTATGTATTTAAAGCAGATCTCCAGGATTTTCAAACGTTAACCCTTGCAGTGGGGCTACCCCAACACTGCAAGGGTTAATTGCTCATTTTGGTCTAGGGAACGTAATAAAGAAGATGCACTCAACTGATCCTTGATCCTGCGCCAATAAGTGCTCACCTCTTTCTCCCTCCGCTCCGACTGTGGTGTATGTCCCTCGGCATCTTCACATGTAATGAAATCGAATAGACCTTGCTCAGATGTGATGACTTTAGCGGAGCTTAGACCACCGGAGTCCAGGGAAGAAGAGACTGCGTTGACCGTTCTACTAGCCAGGTGGGATTGAGTATCAAGTATATTTTATTTATTTCTGCCCCTAGATCAAAATGAGCACTAAACCCTTGCAGTGCAGGGGTAGCCCCACCATTAACATTAAATCTGTTTCTCTGAATTAACTGTAGAATTAAAGCACATCTGCAGCCAAAACGTTTACATTTTTTGCCTGTCAGATTTTTATTGCTATTTATATGTCCTCACTGGGAAGATTTACCTTAACTTGCGTTGGTGACAGAGTGGCACATCAACATAAGTGATGTGGAATTTCTCTGATGAGAACAGAAAGAAAGAAAATGTGTTCATTTAGTAGAGTGGGAAGGTATTAGAACATGTGTTGGGTTTTTATTGTTCTCTTGGTCCTGGTCCTGGTGACACCATCACCCTTTCATTTCTCATCCTGCTGTCACCAGCAGTGGAAGGGAGAGTAAAATTCTCCAATAAGTTTACAGACAACAATAGAAAATTTACAGCTGTTCTGACTCCTACCTGTGTTATTCAAATAAACAAAAAAAGTAGTTTTCTGTGTAAGTGCCTACCTTAGAAAAAAAAAAGAGCTTTTTTCTGCGGCATGAATGTAGAGGTTACAAATGTACACATTTGTCATTTGTGTTTTAATTGAAGTATTACAATGTGGTATGTTCCAGGTGTTCTGTTTTTATAGGTTTCTGGGATGTAAATATGCCTCTGGTTCTTGTAAATATACTGTCACTGAATTGTCTCAGTCACCTTAGAACCGTTTTGCCCTAATGGAATCACAGAAGAAAATGGTAAGGCTATGAACATGCTATGTGCAGGTATGCTATGCATACCTGCACATCAGTGCAATATCCCACCCTTCATTTGGTGGTTTAATAATGCTTGATTACTAATGTATCATGATAAAGATGATACATAAAACACAGTAGTATCAGGACATATCCTAACCTGCTTCTGTGATTTAATTCTGATTTTGAAACACATATGTGACCAAGTGTAGAAACAGATCCACAATGCTGCGTTATCCACAAATTACACTTCCCAATCATTGTCATAACATGTTGTGGTACCAATGCATGACAATCTAGAGTTTGACATAACATGACTTTGGAGTAAAGCAAATCCATTATATATTTGTCAGAACATGGTCTCAAAGTAATGTACCATCATCCTATGCCAAAAAAGACATAAACCCGATTAAATGCAAATCCACTGAATGTCATTCAAATCAGAGTGACGTTTTTGGCATCTAATTTAAAGATTCCATGCTGTAAATGTAAATGACAAGATTGGGAATACTTAGATAACTGCACAGTGTAGAAAACACAAGGATTTGGAAAGGTTGGCATGAAAAACACTCTTTTTGATTAATGTACTTTCTACTATAACTGTACGACATATATCATCATACTCACCCAAGAAAAAAAGCGTCTGTGAAATCCTGCATAATCACAGGTTAGTAATTTAAAAGCTCTATGATTGCTCCTAACTAGAGATCTCCTTTTGCCTTTAGGACTGGAATTGGCAGGCATTCTAAAGCCAAGAAGTTGAATACCAGGCATATAAATGAACCATCATTGTGGTTGCAGGCACCATTCTAAGTTTCTGATTTTGGCTGGTGCAGCTTAACAGAGTTATGTATCTGATATGATGCTGCCATGTTGCTCCAGTAAATGTAATCCTCTGTGCAGCTTAACAGCTCTTGTAATAACATTTAATGTCTCAAAGTTCTAGGCCCCTAACTAAATGTCAGATCTAATTATCAGAGTCCTTGAGATTGGCCTGGGGAGGGATACACGCTTCCTACAGCCTCAGGATCTGGCACTTCACATACAACTATTCTGAGTATTGGTGAATTTTGTTAGACTCCTTTCCGAGACCAGGCGTAATGGTTGTTTGCTTATATCATACTTTTATTTTAGTGTTTCAAGATCACAATGAACAAACCTCACAGCTTGCATGCTCCAGCACTCTACAGTGACTCTCAATGAGATAAACCTAAGCCTATATAGCTAGAAGCCTCGAGACGCAGATGTAGGGAAACAATGGTACAAGGGATGCTAGACCCAAGACACAAGCCCTAAGGGGTCTATTCACGAAGTAAGCCGATGTACGGCTGATTTCAGCCGATGTACGGCTGAAATCAGCCGTACCAGCCTGAAGTGAATAGCCGATCAGTGTTCGGCTCACTTCACTTCAGATCGGTCATTCACTCGGCTGCCCTCGGCAGCTTGGTGAATAGACCCCTAAATATTCTACTGAGTGACCTGAATCTGCTGTTCAGTAAGTGATTCTCGAGTCCTTGCTGAATTTTGTCTCTGAGATTATTTTCATTCACTATACATTAATTCAACACTTCTACAAGTAATTGCATTTTTTTTTTTTTTACAGTTTTTTTTTTACAGAATTACATTAATTTGGGAATTAGTTGTTCTTTATTTTTTTTTTTTGTCCACTTTATTTATTTTATTGCATAATTAAAAATATATAGCTCCAATAAAATACATTCATAATGTAAAGTGAATATCGACACAGACACCCACATTCTTCGCACTTTGTCCCCTTTCAGGGACTGGGTCAATAAGTCCAAACAATGTAGCTCTTATTATTTCTATACACACACGCATATACAGTAGTAGAAATCCCAGTCCAGTCCCAATCAGCTTTTAAAATCACTTGCACTTAAAAATATACAGGTCAATTCTATCTGAGCCCATGGTGCCAGCAACTCATAGTCCCATGCAATGGATATATAGATATTGACTTATCGATATCATCCTTTTCCTATCACAGTTCTTTCAATCTTTGATGTAAAAAGAGACAAAAGAGTAGATACCGCTATTAGTCAGAGCTAATCTACCAATCCGACATCAGCAAGGTCATGCCATGTAAAAGGGCGTACAACGATTCCTATCATAAATGTGCAGGTATTCCTATTAATCAGAATTAATCTGCCAATCCAGCATCAACATGAGACGCTCTTAATCAAACAATTATTTAAGCATTTAAGTCTGTCTTTAAACAGCATCCTTTTTGCTAAATGTTGCTAAGTAGATCAGAGAGAGATTTCAGCCTCACACTTCCTCTCCCTGCCCTCTCTACTTATTGTTGGATATACACTGCTGTCCCTGAGTTCAAACTACAGGAGTAGGAGAATCATCGAGGAATGTGATGTATGATCTTTTCATGTGCAATATACAAAAATGGGACTATTTTTAAACTTTTTCATTAACTTTTTTTATTGGATTTAAAAAAAAGAGCAAAATTAGAGTTCTACATAATGTTTCTGACCTATATCTGTGATGTACTGTTAAAGCCCCATTGCAAAATGTGCTTTCTAGAATGTTTTTACAAATGATCTAACCACGCTCCCTCACCCTACCTGCAGTGACATAAACATGGCCAAGTCTGCAACCACCCTATGGAAGTGTTTGGCCACCTTTATTCTACCTTGCTCTTATTTTTTTTTTTCTCATTTTCTCTACTTTACCTTTTATCCTTCCCCTGTCCACCACAAATATATTTAACTGCCTTGACATTCAAGTCTAAAGAATGTGTTTTTGTGTTACCATGTGTTTCTTCAGTTATTTGTTCAACAACACATAAATAGTGGATAAAAAAAGAATCACTGCACAGCAAGAAAGAGTAAGCTGCACTGACTTTTTATGTGATCACAGTAAGCGAGCAAATTGCTTTATTTATAAATTTATATCTACCCTCCGCCTCACCTCTTACCTGTAGCTGAGTACAGGTTAGTATCGCTATAAGTAAAATGTCACCACTAACCATATGGCCATCATCCTGGATTTACAGCATCATTATAAACAAAAGAAAAAAAAATTGGTAACTGGCGTAGTCTCCAAATGGAACACTTTATGACATTTGTGGACATTTTCCTTGATATAGTTTGAAACATAAGCCCCTTAGGATGTTTTACCTTTTCAGAGTTGTACAGCAGCATTTAGTTTTTTTTCCTTTTTTCTGTAGCACATCCTATTACAGCATATACTAAAAAAAAAAGCTTATATGAAGATATGCTCCTTCTCCAATCCTCCTGCAAGGCTCAGGACTCTGCAGGTAGCTAATAAAATGTTATTAATAAAGTCAGTGGAGGCGATGTGTCAGTTGGGAGGGGAGAGGAGCCTGTTGCTTATATAAAGCCTGAAGTTATTGCTGCAGCTGCTATACTTGCTCAGTCTTGCATTTTATCATCTCCCCATGCCCTGAGAAGAATAACTGCATTCCTGGACCGGTTGGAAATGGGTTTAGCGGCCTGTGCGTGCTGCTGCCTGTTCAATCTTTTTGACCAGTAAGAATGAGATGATCTATGTATCTTTCAAGTGGAAGCGCATTTTAAATGGCATCTGCATACATTCAAGGACAGTTTGTAACCCTAGCTCTTTTTCATTGGAAAACCATCCACCTGCCACTGACTCTGAGAAAATTGCAGTTGTTTCAAATGACTTCCATATGCTGTGAATAGCGGCTGTATATTGATGCCAGCTGGGAGTATGGCAGCCTCGTTATCTAGTAGCATGCATACGGCATCTTTGAGAAAAAAAACTGGACTTTAAACTCACCACATGCAAACAATTCAGGTAAAATGAAACAGTCACTAGAAAGGAAATGGGATGCATAATATATACATTTGAACAAAAGTAAGATTTGCAGCAAAAAAAGGTTTTTAAAAAATGCTAATATTCCCGTGTTAACCAACAAAAGATGCATGTGTGACAAGCAGCCAAATCAGCCCAAGAGCACTGGTCTTTTCTTGGGTTGCATAACACCCTTGGAGGGCTGAGGTAGATGCCTGGTAAGCTTTGCTCTTATTTTAAGCATTTTAAATATTTGTCTCAATGTTGGTTCTCTCATAGTTCAAAACTAGGACTACACTTGCAGGGCACCTTTTCATGGTGTGTGCATCCACTTCTGTTTGCATATAAAGTCATTTGAGACCTCTGTTTTTATTAGTAGGCTTTAAAAAAGTAATTAGTAGCTGACTGGAACAAAAGAGAGATGGAGAATTTGTTTATTCTTAGATCTGCTGCAAAAAAAAAGCAGAGAGAAGGGAAAGAAGTGGAAAAGGAAAGAGCAAGTTATGGTGAAAGAAGACAGCAGAGCGCAAATTAAATAAGAGTAACAAACACTTGAGCTGATCTACTGTGCACAGCGGAAATGGATTTCAGATTTATTCTCTGAAATTTCCCATGAAGGCATTAAGCTCCTCGACTGAACACTCAAGTGCAATGAAAAAAAAAAAGGGAAAAAAAGAAATGTTGAGGAGAAGCAGCCGTGATCGTTGCAGAGCCCCAAGCTTCACAACACGCCACCAATTATGGCAGCACCATGCCATGAAAACAATGTTTTGCTTCACAATTAATCTGTCGGGAGCTTGTGACCAGATTCCAGAGAAAACAAATCCCACAGCAGTAGAGCTCATAGCACTCACTGAGCATATCAATGGTTTGGCTCTGTTGTATGATGGGACTTATGTTTACCCTATACGTCTGAAAGGGAGATTCTGATTGGTTATCATGGGAAATGCAGAAAGTTCTACTTTAGACACTTCTTCCATAAGAAAATGTTATTATTCATGTCCTGCTGAACTATATTAAAATTGAAACCTACAATACTTCTTTAAATGGTGATATTGCCACAACATGGGTTTTTTAATAGAGTTCATGACAAATATCGCTGTGTAAGAAATCTCGCTGTGTGAAACCATGCAAATGTTTCTTGTTGCCAAGTGGGAATTATACAAACATGACTCTTATCTGCACAAGCTTTTTAAGTGTTAGTTATACCTAATGAAATCCATTTACATTTTGCCTGCTGCCATTTGAAAACTATGGGGGTTATTCACTAAAGAGCCTAAGGATCCAACTGATTCTTCGGCCGCCGGAGGACTTTGGTTCAGTCGAACCGAAGGGTTGCTGCACGGGCTATTCACAATAGCGGCATATGCTTCGGCTCGACTGAGCCAAAGTGACAGCTAAAGCGGGGCGAACAGCTGGCCGAATGCCCACCGTTCACCCCGCAAATGACAGCTGGTTTTGCTAGCTGTCACTGCTAGCTCCCCCCAATTGTTTTTCTTTTGTCGGCATCTATGCTGGCGTTTTTTAAAATAATTTTTCACTTTCTTCTTTTTTTTTTCTTTTCTTTAAACTATTTTAATTTTTTTATTTTCCTACATTTAAAAACAACTTTTTCATATTTTTTAAATTTATTTCACTTATTTTCTATTCTGCTCGGTAGTTCCGAGGTACCAAGCAGAATAGCCAAACCATTCGGCTATTTACTTACTGCCTTTTGGCCCCTATGAGAATAGGGGCAAATGGCAGCTAGAGAGCTGCCGGAGCTTCAGCTCAGCCGATCCAGATGTTGAACTCCTGCACTTCGGATTAGCCGAAGGCAGCTGTTGTACGGCTGATTTTAGCTGTACAAGCCTGAAGTGAATAGCTTAATAGCGTTCGGCTCACTTCCCTTCGGCTGGGTTATTCACATGGCTGCCTTCGGAAGCTTTGTGAATAACCCCCTATATATACATCACCTATATGTTTATAATCCTTTTAAAGTGCATCTAAAGCCAGTTGTAGTTTTGGATAGAGCAGGAAATGGGTAAAAACCATGGTGATTCTTTTGTTATTTCTGTGTATTTCTGGACAGATTTCCTCTCACTTCCTGTCCTGCAGGCACACCAGGAAGTGTGGAGTTCTATCCTTAAAGTGGGTGTTAAATACCCTTTTAGCAGTTTCTATCAGAACAGGTGTCCCCATTGGAAGATTAACCTTCACCTTCTGGTGACAACTGTAAAAGTTTGGATTTCCCATCGCAATGGTCATCAGGAGATATAGGGTAAATCTTCCAATTGCTGATAGATATAGCCCAAAAAACTTGTGTAGCCACCCTGCCATAAGCAGGAGTGATTATTTAATTTTAGCTGCTGTCAGACTGTAGTCAGTCTGATTCTGATTTAATAGTCTGTGCATATTTGGTTTCTCATAAGCTCTCTGTTATTGTTCGCATCTGCCTGCTGCTGGGTGTAACCTTGCCATAGAGCATAGCAGCCGATAATAGTGTGTTAGGAATATCTGTGTCTCTCCCACCAATCACTAGGAGGTTCAAGGTTAGTGGTGCATGCTGGGGGAGGGCATAAATATTCAGGGCTGACCATGTGAGAGCCTCTTTCTCCCCTAACTTCTGTCTGGGGGAAGACGTCTATGGATTGTCTGACCTATCTAGGCCTACAGCACAGGAAGGAAAGCCATGTGCTCACACTGAGGCTTGGGTCTGGGGCTTAGTGAGTGGAGATGAGGATGGAGATGACAAAGAGCAAATTCACCAGGTGTGGGGAGCCTGAGAAGTGATCCTTTGTGGCAGCATGGAGATCTTTTACGGGGTGGACTAGTGGCTTTTGCATCAAGTACCGAACCGCCAGAAGCTCAAGACACAGATTGCTTCAGTTGGTTTAAAGGTCCTTTATCTGTGAAGGCTGCAAGTGCTGTGCTCTTTAACTATTCGAG
Organism: Nanorana parkeri; assembly: GCF_000935625.1. NCBI lineage: Eukaryota > Metazoa > Chordata > Amphibia > Anura > Dicroglossidae > Nanorana > Nanorana parkeri. Next base: position 1,135,427 of record NW_017306344.1, on the reverse strand, counting down.
TGGCCTGTGCCCTGACCCTCTCTCCGTAAGTTCTTCAACAAATGTTAATCAACATCACATCTTCTGTGTGGACTTCAGTTGTATCGGTTGCCATTGGAGGGTTGATAAATGCTTTTGAGGAGTAACACTACTGTAATCCCTAGATAGGCTAGGATGGACCATTCTATCCAGCAGCTCCTTTGGTGGTGAGCGCTACACTTGGCAGGGGTTTTTACACTTCAATGTCCTGTCCAAAACAAAAAAGAAGCTTTGGCTTTGCACATGTGCCCAGACTATGGTAATTCAACTATTTACATATTCTGAACAATCGGATCTATTCAGAATTACCATGCCTTCACGAAACATGTGAAAGCTTGTATCGCACTTACGGTGCCATTATTGTTAATCACATCCATAGCCAAAGTTATGGTAAAAAAACATGGGAAGCTCACAGCACAAACAGCTGCACGAGCATGTTTGCCACAATTGTGGTGTGTAGTGCAGCGCTTTAAAATGAATGAATATGCATGCCAAAAATGTCCAGAAATGCTATGTTTATTCACACATGTAACCAATAAGAATAAAGCCTAAAGGATCTGCTTTTTTTATCTTGGTCATAAAAACACTTGGTTTTAAACTTTTTTTGTGTGATATGAATGCAGTCGAAAACTAATTGTATTAGAAAAAAAATAATTCACCCTGCAGTGGAACAACCCTGAACCTAATATTACATAGCTGCAGCCCGGCTTGGATGCCTAATGGTTTCATAAACAAATTATGTTTTTTTCTGCTTCAAGGACCATTGCCTTCTATACAAAGGAGGTAAAAGCCAGAGGAGGTGTAAGAAATCTTGGAAGAGAAGACCATGAATTTGAACTTTTATAGAATTTAATGTCAGGTAATGGTGTTTACTTCACAGAGCATGGATGAGCTATGGTGTCAAATAAATGCACATTCTAGTCACTTCATTACTAGCTCTTTATAAGGCCTTTCTAACTTTACTGAGTGGTAAGCGTTGAAAGGTAACATAGTAATACCATCATAAATGGTTTTTATTAAGCATATCGTTTTGCCTGTAACACTTTCCATTAGGCAAACAGAGATGGGAAAATATTAAAAGGACTTTGAAGGATGGCTTAATTCAAAAGCTAAATAAGCGGTAGTGTAAAAAGTGTCAAATTACTACATTAAATTATCTATGTCTTCAATGCACAATTCTCCCAATCTGTTGCACTGCCGCATGTTGCATTTGAGTGCAGTGCCTGAAAATAAACACATTTGAGTCTAAAAGCACCTAGTCTGTTGTCGGTTGTTGGATTGTGCCTATATTGTATATCAACCGCTCTCTAAAGTTTGTGGGCAACTGTTATGGCTATGTTTACTGTATCAGTAGAACCGAAGGGGTGCTGTACGGGCTATTCACAATAGCCCGTACAGCTCCCGTTCATGGCCGAGCGGCTCAGTCGAGACGAACGCATAGGCATCGGCTCGGCTGAGCCGCACTGAAAGCCGAAGCTGGCCGACTGGCCAGCCATTGGCCGGCCGGCAGCCTGCTTCTGACAGCTGGGCTGAGCCAGTTCCCTCCTAACCAGGGGCCCTGATCTCCAAACAGCTAACTCTCCCTGGTGCCCCGCGAGTCTCCTGCTCCCGGCCGCCAAGGAGAGAAACACTGCTGTGTCTTTTTTTTCTTTATTCTGACACGAGCGATATCAGAATAGAAAAAAATAATTCCCATTGAAAAGCATTGGTAATTTGCAATAGCCAATAGAAAACTAGCATTGTACCCGCCCTCTGCTGCAGTTCCCCATCAGGTCCATCAGCAGAGGGCGGGTGCAATGCTAGTTTACTATTGGCTATTGCAAATTACCAATGCTTTTCAATGGGAATTATTTTTTTCTATTCTGATATCGCTCGTGTCAGAATAAAGAAAAAAAAGACACAGCGGTGTTTCTCTCCTGGGCGGCCGAGAGCAGGAGGCTCCCAGAGCGCCCGGGAGAGTTTTTTTAAAACTTTTTTTTGAGAGCAGCAGAGCCGCCGGATAATAGGAAACTATTGGGCGGAGCTAGCTGTTACTGCTAGCTCCGCACAATCGTTTTCTATTTACTTTTTTTTAACTTTTTTCACTCTTTTTCTGTTCTGCTCGGTGCCTCTGAGGGACCAAGCAGAACACCCGAGCCGAATGCCGCTGCTGTTCGGCATCTTTAAGAATAGTCCGAACAGCAGTGAGTAGCCTGCCGGAGGTTCGGCTCAGCCGATCCAGATGTTGGATCGGCTGAGTCGAACTCCTTCTGCACTTCGGGTCGGCCGAACATGCAGAGCATGTTCAGCCGACCCAAAGCCACGCGAAGCAAGCTGATGTACGGCTGATTTCAGCCGATCTACGGCTGAAATCAGCCGTACCAGCCTGAAGTGAATAGCCGAGCAGTGTTCGGCTCACTTCACTTCAGATCGGTCATTCACTCGGCTGCCCTCGGCAGCTTAGTGAATAGACCCCTAAGTGTTTGAAAGCATCCAGCACCTACACATTTTCTCTCCTTGTTATATAACCTATGAACACAGAATTATGTGTAGAACATTTTGTACACATTTTAGTATGAGTGCAAAACAGTGTTTGAAAGAATAACCCTAAACCTGAAAGGAGTAGCCCTTGGCTTGTGTTGTAATTTAGGAGCTCTAAGGACCAATGACCATTTATTCATGAGCTTTAAAAAAGTCTCATAAGCATTAAAAAATGAAATGCTTGTCTAGAGTATTGTAGAAATACTTATCTTTGACTTTTCCAAAGAATTGACTGATTTGTGGGCACTCCTTTTCCTGAGCTCAGTTGCTACTGCCTACTGTGATGATGTAATTCATTTATTCCTGTTTATTTTATGTGCTGCAGTTTCATTGTAAAATATGATACAGCCCTGTGCTCAGGCAGAGCTCACTTGCTTCCACTCGGTCTGCTGTGATCTTTTCCAGGCAATGGCTCTGACAGTGAAAAAAGGCAGAAGAATAAACAGTGTAGAAACAGAGATATAGATAAGGGAGGCAAGGAGCGGGCATAAATAATGTGTTGCACAAACTATGCTGTTTGAACTAAGGAGTGGAGAAGACTGGGGGAACAATGAGGTCTGAATGGTGCAGCAGAGAAAACAACTGTGTATTGGGTTATGTGATACGTGGAAGCAAACACAGGGGACAAGGTATAGATGGAGGGGATAATGCTTGTGCTGTGATAGCACTGGTTTTGGGCAAGAACCTGTTGTCTGAGACCAGAGCTGTGAACCGCCACTCATTAAGTATTCGGCTCCTACAGAGCAGCATGGTTGAACAGGTGTGGGGGGGGATGAAGTGAGCTGTTAACCACGCTAGCTCTTGATCCATGGCACCTACAAAAATGGGACGAAGTGCTACATGCACTTTGTACCCTGAGGGACAGGACGAGGAAAAATGATGAGACTTCTTTAACCCTCTCTCAGCCAGCCGTTGTATATAAACGGCCGGCCGGGAGCTTCCTGGATCTGAGCGAGCATATTTAAACGTCCCGTCAGCCACGCCCGCTCGCGCAAGTGGGAACCTGCTCAAATGTAAAAACAGGGAGCAATGCCTGTTAACATACAAGCAATCTGCCGGCTGTAGAGCCGGCGGATCGTTTGTATAAGGTGCCGGTGTGTGTGCCCCCCCTCCCGCTGTCCCCGTGCTCCGCTGTGCCCGGTGCGAGCCCGGGACCAGCATGGTGGCTCTGTGACAGGGGATCAGAGGGAGATCAGTACCAGGGGCGGACTGACCCATCGGGCATGGCCCGAGGGCCCGTGACCAGCATGGGGCCTGTTAGGGCCGGCCTTAGGGGTGTGCGAGCTGTGCGGCCGCACAGGTCACTATGGCAACAAGGGCGCCATGCGACCGACACAGCTCGTCCTGGGGGCGGCTTCTCTCCCCCTCACAGCTGAGCTGGCCATCCGATATGACAGCGCTTCCTCGTCCGCCCCCCCCC
>NW_017306344.1:1128597-1131066 GCF_000935625.1 Nanorana parkeri | reverse complement strand
TCCTGGGGGCGGCTTCTCTCCCCCTCACAGCTGAGCTGGCCATCCGATATGACAGCGCTTCCTCGTCCGCCCCCCCCCACTTCAGGGGGGGCGCAGGAGGGAGCGCTGCCTGCTGTCAGGATGGCCGAGCGGTGAGTTGGAGAGAAGCCGCGCCCGCAGTTGTCAGGATGGCCGGGCGGGGAGGAGATCGGAGCCGCTGTCATCCTGACAGTTTCACGATGACAGCGGCTCTGTGCGTGGCAGAGCGGGGGATTTACATTACAGCCAGTCCTGAAAATTAATAAAATACTTTGAAAGTTAAAAAATAAATAAATAATAAAAAATTATGAAAAAAATAATAACAAAATGTAAAAAAATATTTACAAAAAGTGAAAACAAATATTATTAGGCATGTGCGAAGACTAAAAATTCGAAACTAAAAAAGTTTTCATTTGTTTCATCAAACAAAACACATTTATATGCTATTTTGGATACCGTGACGCCCCCCTTGCATGGCGGTATTTAACGTCCTTCTTCCTGCCTCCCAGAAGGTTGGACGCATTCACAGAAAAAGCCGGTGGGCAACCAGGCCGGCGGCCATTCTTAAACAAATTATTATTATTATGTGCCTGAATACATTTTTCGTATATTCGGCCATATAGTAATTCATTAATTTTACATGTAGTCCGGGCTTTGTGTTCTGTTTTTTATTTTTACTTTTCTAGATATACTGACTTGAAAAAAGGGTCGGCATGACATCCTGACACTTTATTTGTATAGACTCTATTGTAGTTTGACATTTATTGTTTACCTTCTGTTGTTTTATTTGATAAGAATACTTATATTGTGCCGACAAGTTTAATACCTTTGAATAAAAGTTTTATTTTTATCACACTTTTTAATATGTTTCTTTGCGGCTTAACAAAATAGGAGTCTTTAAACGGTGCATATATTGGGGGAAATGGGTGTGGTTACAGGGGGGGGTGTGGCCACTAAAGAGTGTGGCCACTGAGGGGTGATGGTCACTGAGGGGCGCTGTAAAGCTTTCTCGCACAGGGCGCCTAAATGCCTAAGGCCGGCCCTGGGACCCGTGACCAGGCCTGCCGATAGGGGTGTACAGGTGGGCCCCATCAAGTGAGCGTGTGAGCGGGGACCAAACCCAGCACGGGCTAGGGGAGTCTGCCTCCACACAGCGCCTGTCAGCGCCGATACTAGGGGGGGCATATAATATTATTCAGCCAGGGTGGACGATACCCCTCTCCCTCTGCAGGCACTGCCAGGGCACCTGAGAGTGCTGGTGAAGGGGGGCCTAGAAGGTCGGGCAGAGATTCAGCTGGGAGTGAGACGATACGACCGGAGGACGGAGGAGGCAAGCTGTCAGCAGGTATGAGGAGCTCTCCTGCACTCACAGCTTCTCCTATACACTATACATTCCGGCCGGGAGCAGCGTGGGGAGGGGGGGGATTCTTCTCCCTGTCTCAGCCTTCTCCTCTCTTCCTCCCTTGGCTTCTTGAACTATGAGCGGGCTGCATAGTAATGCTGTGTGTGCGTGTCCCGTATTGTGTGTACTGTATTGCATGTGTATTGTGCCTGTGTATTGTGTGTATTATGTGTTGTGTGTGTATGCGTATTTAGTGTTGTGTGTGTGTATTAGGCCTCATTCACACTGGGAGCACACGTCCATGCAGCGTGCACACCTGTAAACAGTTGATCCCGGGAGGGAGAGGTGCTGCGTGTGATTGGGCGCAGCAGCCTGTTCTCCTCTATGGGAAGACACGGCTGTACGGTGTCATCCGTGTCTGATGGACCTTCTCTGCGTCCAAGTGCGGAGCCCCCGTACCCGCATAGATGTAAAGTCCGGGTGTCCGTTTGACACCGTACAGCTGTGTCCTCCCATAGGGAAGAACAGGCTGCTGCATGCAACCACATGCAGCACCTGTCCCTCCCGGGATCGGCTGTTTACAGGTGCGCACGCCGCATGGACATACATGCCCAGTGTGAGTGAGGACATGTATGCCCTTATGTGTGTACTGTGTGTGTCTTGTGTGTGAGGTCCGCCATGCGTTGGCTCTGTTCTGAGGTCTGCCGTGCGTTAGCTCTGTTCTGTGGTCTGCCGTGTGTTGGTTCTGGTATGAAGTCTGCTGTGCGTTGGTTCTGATCTGTGGTCTGCAGTGCGCTAGTTCTGGTCTGAGGTTTGCAGTGCGTTAGTTTTGGTCTGCGGTTTGCAGTGCGTTTGTTCTGGTCTGCGGTTTGCAGTGTGTTAGTTCTGGTCTAAGGTTTCCTGTGTGTTTGTTCTAGCCCGAGATTTGTAGTGTGTTGGTTCTGGTCTGAGGTTTGAGTGTGTTGGTTCTGGTCTGAGGTTTTCAGTGTGTTGGTTCTGGTCTGAGGTTTGCCGTACGTTGGTTTTGGTCTGAGGTTTGCCGTACGTTGGTTTTGGTCTGAGGTTTGCCGTACGTTGGTTTTGGTCTGAGGTTTGCCGTACGTTGGTTT
>NW_017306344.1:1086474-1128558 GCF_000935625.1 Nanorana parkeri | reverse complement strand
TCTTTCCCTTGACGTCGTTCTTCGGTTCTGTTTGCAGTGCGTTAGTTCTGGTCTGCGGTTTGCAGTGTGTTAGTTCTGGGCTAAGGTTTCCTGTGTGTTGGTTCTAGACCGAGATTTGTAGTGCGTTGGTTCTGGTCTGAGGTTTGCAGTGTGTTGGTTCTGGTCTGAGGTTTGCAGTGTGTTGGTTCTGGTCTGAGGTTTGCCGTACGTTGGTTTTGGTCTGAGGTTTGCCGTACGTTGGTTTAGGACTGAGGTTTGCTGTGCGTTGATTTGTACAGCGATCATTCCGAAATTGTAGAGGATCTTCACGGGTGGGCAAACTCTGGCTCCGTAACTGTGGTGGAGCTCCAAGACCCATGATGCATTGCAAGACTTTTGCATATACATGACGCCCAAAGCCAGATGCATGATGGGATTTGTAGTTTTACCACAGCTAGATGAATGAAATTTGCCCACACATTGTAATAATGCATTGGGTGGACTTTATATGGGCGAAGCCCAAGGGGGCTCCACAATCTCTTATTGCCCGGGGGCCCCATATGATGTCAGTCCGCCCCTGATCAGTACACGATCTGCCTCCATCCCCTCTCCGGTGTCTGATGTGATTGCTAGCACAGGGCAGCCCACTGAAATGAATGGGCTGCCATATACACAATGCACAAAAACATGAATGTGTCTGTGCTGTCACACCCACACAAGTGTGAACAGGGGCTGATTTTAACATTTTACCATTATCTGTTTAAACAATGAATTAGTGTAGATGTTATCTGATTTGTTACAGTTGATCACATGACTTATCACTGCTCTTCCTTCATTATCCCCATTAGCAATGTTACTGAATAAACAGTACAAACCTTTGACAATATGGAAACATGAATTATGGGTTTTCTTATAACAACCTTCCCAGATTGGACCTTAAGACATCAACATCTACAGTTAGTGATTCTGTTGCTGATAAGAAATCGGTTATGGAAAAGAGGGAAGTGTAAAAGGAAGCAGTTCTCTACACACTCAAGGAGCCCTACTTTTCATTCAACAAAAGCAGATAATTTGTCATTTGGAAATAGATTTGGCAAGAAAATGACATTGACAGCAGAACCACAGAGTCTCACAAAGCGTTCTCTAAAGCCCACAAAGAAATACAAGGCTAGGCATAGGATGCAAGATATCAGTTTTTCCTTAGCCACATGCAGTGACAGTCTTTTACACTGAATAATATGGAACATCAGATGATTTCCCCATCAGATAACCTGTGGCTATATTTCACCACAGCGTGATTAGAGAATTGTCTTTCCCGGGGAAGCTGCCATGCTCATCACAGCTCTTGAAAATGTATATTCTGAGATTAAAACGTGTTAATATAAATGACATGTTATTTGTACTCACTCAATACTGGCTGATGTGATTAACCTTCATTTCATTTCCAAGACCTTATTATACAAGCAAGTTAATCTACAGCTCTATGCATACACTCTCTGACTTTAACCCTTGACTTTCATGTCCTGAAAATATGCATTACATAAATAATAAAATAGGTTTGGTTAGCCTTTGACACTAAATATAGAATGATGCTTCGTTGAACTCACATACAAGTATTGCTATATATTAGGGTTGCACAGATACCAAGTACAGTACTCGGTACAAGTACGAGTACATGTACCGATACTTTTGAGCTCCAAGACTAGACTAGAGAAAAATTCAAAAATTAGGAGGCAGCTGTCATTTGTAAGGAGCACATGGAGCTCCTGGGATTTGTACATCTCTGTTTTAATGTATGATTTTGTTTTTATAAATATATATAAAGGGATGCACCGATACCAGTTTTGCGAGTACGAGTACTGGTACTTGCCGAGTACTTACAAGTATGAGTACTGATACATTTTTGTTTATTGTCATGTGACAGTTTTTCTAAAACAATACAGAATAATGATTTTAGGACAGTGGTGGAGCGCCAGAGCCCGGTCCCAGCTGCAACCGCTGCAACCCTGGTAGTTCTCATGAAAATGCCAAGTATCTGCACTGGTATTCGAAAAGTATCTGTGCATCCCTACTATATTTATTTAGTCCTATTAAAATAGTTTATTTTTTCTACATTTTCTAGAAAAGCATTTAACATATTTATATAATGTCAGTATACTGCAGAGCTTTGGGATTACATAAAACTACACAGGTAGGCCCCTGCCTCAGAAAAACTTCACAATCTAATGCCTCTACCACTCTCATGCACATTGCAAACTTACCTTTTAGCTTATCATGCTCCAGTGATAACAGTCTTTTATGCTCTCCACTGCTGCCATCTTTTGTAAGGCTTCTTTCATACTTGCCTGAAGTCACACTTTTTGGCATCTTACAGGGAGTAAATAAAGAAAGTGCCTGTACACAGAGAAATATTTTTTTTGGGGCAGAATACTAGAATTTGTTTTGATAGAATGTGTTTAATAGTTCCACTTAAACACTTAAAATATCTAGAACCAACACTTTTTTTTTTTGTTTTAAAAAGGGATGAAAATTTGGATTTTGTTTGGTGTACAGGCCATTCACTGAACATATTGTAAAGTCTTTAAAATGTGAACTTTAATCCGAACCTCATTGAAGTCTGTGGGGAAGCGAATCTTAAAAGTCAAAAAGTCTGGACATATTCAACTCTGTTAGACAAGGGAATGTTGAATAAAAGACATGGGGAACTGGGCACTGCTACAAAAAAGGACACGCTGCATGCAGCTTTTTATACAAAAGCAACACTAAAGTATTTACATTATAATTTTTCATAGACAAATACCATTAAAAACTTGTACTGATGTAATGAACAGTAAATACTAGGCTTCATTTTCAAAGAGACAGACTGACAGGTTTTTAGAAATCCCAATTATAGTGTGCTATTTCAGAGAGACAATAGCCACAAATATGTCAGGGACCAGGACACCTCCAGGTGGCACCGCGGAGCTGAAGCAGATCCCGCGGTTCCAGTGCTCATCTGCAGGTGTCTCTGGGCAGTCAGTGGCTGTCTGGGCCTTGAGCACCTCCAGGTGGCGCTGTGACACTGGAACCGGGACCTGCAGCTCCAGGGCTCATTTGCAGGTGGCTCTGCTATCAATCACCACCTAGTGTTACCTGGGAGGGTATTGAATCCCTCCCTGAACTAGGGGTTTTGCCATAGTATTGTCGCCATACCTGAATCCTGTTGCCTGTATCCTGTATCCAGTATCCTGTAGCCTCCTTGTACCCTGACTACTGATCTGTAGCTCCCCTCTTGTTGCCCTGCTCCCCAGGTTCACTTGACCTGTTTTTGTCTGTGCGTGATTTCACTGTTTGCTTCTAGTTAGGTTATTTTATGTTACTTGTGGGTGTTGGTGGCGTTGTTTGTGTTTTTATGATTTTGGTGAGTTTAATAAACTATAAGTTTATAAGCATTGTCTGCTGTGGTCACGTATTTGGTCCTCCCGTATAGATACCTGCATGCGGTGTGGGGACACCTGTGCGCGATATTGTGACAAAATATTTTTGATTGCTGGAGCAATGGAATAGGCCAAAAACTAGGAAACAGAGAGTGTGATTTAACCTGCTATAAACTCTATACATTTTGCAGCTGAGCCCCACCTGCGGAAACATTATGAGTGGAATTTACAAATAACGGAGCAGACAAAATCTGGAGCGAATGTGAATGGCACCCAATCAGCTTATATCTTTAATTTTCAAAGCTTAACTGAACAAACTGAAGAGAGAAGTTGTTTTGTTACTATGCTCAGCTGCTCCAGCTCCAGGTTTAGTAATTTGCCCGCTATGTGTGTAAACTTTACAATGCCTGATCACCAGAATAGGCTGGAAAAAACAGCTGCAGGGGTTCTGTAATCTTTACTGTTCCAGGACTGGTTTATGTTTTTATACAACTGAGCTAGTCAAGTGTGTCAAGAGGAAGGCTGCGGTGAACAGATGAAATGGGCTAACGTTTAATATGAGATCATGGGTAAGAGATATCTAGATTATCCCCTCCACTCTCTATGGCAGTAACAATTTGGATGTGATCCTGGATTAGAAGTACACATGTCATTTGGATCCTTGTCTTATTATCCTTCGGGTCTTATTATCCTCCCTTTGCTTGGAGCGACTCTTGTTTATGCCGACACTCCTCGGTGATTTACCTTCGGTCCACCGAAGAAAGCACATCAGCAAAACGTGTTGGTAGCAAACCGCATGCCACAGCGCAAAGATTGTGTAAATAGGATTTGAAACAAATGGAAATTATTGACGCAATTTAAATACTTGATATTATTGATGGATTTGCAATTCATGAATTGCATATGTGGCTGCGGGAGGTATACTTACTGAGGGGATTGCATTTGGATTCTATTTCCATGTCTTAATATTCGGCCGAAGCTACGGCCAGATCCTTCGGCAGCTTCGTGAATAGACCCCTTAATATCGATTTTCAATGTCATATCTGAACAAATAAAATAATGCAGTTTTAAACAAAAAACACATCTTTGATTGCCTCTTAAAACCACAAATGGTATAAGTTGTGAGCAATTGAGAACTAATAAAGGGGTGAGGGGCCATGTCAACTGGGTCATTTAGCTCTGAATAGATTTGAATAAACAACTGTGTCAAGGGACAGGTGGATTTATCTCTCTGTTCTATTGCAATATAGTCATATATGCTATTCCCTTCTGAACTGCAAAGCAACCCCTACTTCAGTTGCTCATGTTGTCGAACTCATCAATAATAACCTAAAACTTAAAATATATATAGCAGCAGAGCCTATCCTCAAAAAATTACTGAACTCTGAAAGTATGGCTTAACAATGTAAATGCTCCTCATCTAATAGCCTCTCTTTCACTAGGCAGTTTTCATAAGGCATAAGGACCCCTGTGAAGGATTGTTTGTTGAAAGGGTTTTCGCTCCTCATACTGTGATATTGTATCAGAAGTGTACCTTATCTTATATTTATTTTAGGTTCAGAGAGCGTTGTATTGCTTTGTATTCTATTGTAATGTATTGTATTGTATTGTTTTTATGTGGTGGGTAGTGTCAATTTGTTTTTTTTGTCTGTTGCATATTAAAAACTGTAAAATAAATACCTTTAAAATAACAGTTTATGGCACAATCATTTTTACTAAAAGAAAGTTCATTTGTAAGTATATGCTTATGTGTTATTTGCTCTAGGCAAACAGCAATAGAGCATATTTATAACTACATTCAAATTTATTAAGCCCTCATTCACACCTCTGTGATGCAACATCACAGAGGTGCTTCAGGGTGTGCTTGTGGCGTGCTGTGGTAGGCAGCCCATTCATTTAAATGGGCTGTGGTGCCTACCACAGCTAAATCACACTAAAAAAAAGTGCATGCACATTTTTTGTAATTTTTTTTTTTATCTGACGACCTACTACTTGCTATACCATAATATGCATAAAGAAAACATTCACAGACACGTTGCTATGAATTATTTTACATGACACAATTTCATGGTGCCTTACTGAACATGCCTGATAGTTGAAAATAAATCTGGATGATTGAAGTATGGAGGCTGGCTTTGTTAAGGCACTCAAAAGGTCTAAAGTCTTACTGTTGCTGGCTTGAAAATTGCCTAATCTGACCCACTGTTTCCTATTTGTGTGCAGTGTGTAAGGTCAGGCAGTTGACAGGCAGGAAATGTCAGGCTTAAGGTGACCTCTCTCAGAGATCATAGTATTCTCATTGACAGTGCCATCAGCTGCTTTTCATCTACTTCCTAGGCAAGGATGCTGTTAGAGATGACAAAATGATGTAATCCCTGGTGTCTGTTCAGTTCTTGGAGACTGAGGAAATGATTCCTCCTACCTGCAGCATACTTATGACATCATCTCAGCCTAGACAAAGTCACTTGACTGAATCTCAAGGACAGATTGTAATGACATAATCACAGCTTTTGAAATGTACTGTTACTGTATATTTTAACAGAACTCTTGCAGAGTTACTAAGAGGTCCACTTTAAGTACATTTTGTTTTTAACCACCTTCCGTCCATGGCCGTTTGTGAACGGCCGGACGGAAGTCTGCTAGGAGCGGGAGGGCGTCTTAAGACGTCCTGCCCCTCCCCCCTCTCGTGTGCGGCACTCAGCAGGCACACGAGAGGGAAAACTGTGAGCATGTAAACAGCCAGCGATGGCTTTTTACATACAAGCGATCAGGCATCCGATCGCTTGCAGGAGCTGTGGGTGTGCGGCCTCATTACTCGATCTCCCTTTGATCTCTCTTTCTGTCCCCGAATGCAGGAAGTGATGAATGTTACATCACTTCCTGCATTCAGTGTCACTCTCTGGTGCAGAACACCGGAGAGAAGCTGATGAAGCAGATCTCTGCTTCATCAGCTTCTCTGGGGGTCCCTAGGTGACGTCAGAGGTCTTGGAGACCCCTGATGTCTCCATAAAGAGGACCTGTTATAGCAATAAAGTTAAGTCTAAAAAAAGAAATTACAGCATTACAAAAAATAAAGAAGCTAAAAAACATATTCACAAATAATAATTTAAAAAAATAACGCAAATTTTTTGTTAAAGTGCCCGCCCCCCCTACATACACACGCAAACATGCGTCGGGTGCGCCTATGTACGAAAACGACGATTGCGGCCATTATGCAGCACATGTTACATATTGTCGAGAACGCCGGAGTGAGAGCAATAATTCTAGGGCCATCAATCACTGATAACACTAAACTGATGAGCGGTAAAAACGTTTAGAGTGTCGCCTATGGCCAATTTTGGTTGCGGTCGTTTTCTGCGATTTCGCGGGCGCGCGCAATTTTAAAGGTTGACATGTTTAGTGTCTATTTACCCGACGTGTCCCCGTCTTTTATATTATACCAAAGAATTGGGGTGAAAATAAATGTTTCATAACATTTTATAGGGAAACATGTTTTTTTTCAAAATTTAGAGTACTTTTTTTGTTATATAGTAAAAAATAAAAATATATAGTATATATAGTAAAAAATAAATACCACCAAAAGAAAGCTCTATCTGTCCCCAAAAAATGGTACGAAATTCGTATCAGTACAGCGTTGCATGACAGAATAAACGTCAGTCAAAGTACCGCAGTGCTGAATACTGAAAAATGGCCTGGATGGGAAGGGGGTGAAACACCCTGGTCTTCAAGTGGTTAAATCATGTTTACTAATAAATACACTGAAATAAATAATGTGACATGTTTTTCAAGAAGCTCAATTCAAAAATGTTGTATTATAAAGGAAAACTCACAACTATATATCTGAATGTGTGCATAGGCAAGTGGGCGTATAATAAAGAACTGCATCCTGATATGTTTTGTGGTTCACAAGGGACATTTTATGTATAAACTTCTAATCTGTAAACAATTTACCATTATTTGAAAAGTGAATATTTTTCTTAGTCACACATACATAATCATTTGTTGAACAATAGGAGCTCAAGGTCATATCATATAAAGCTCACAGAACAGCAACTGCAATTTAACATGCATCTCTATCCATCACCAAGGTGATCAAATATCTTTTACCATTTTCACATCAACCCCACAAGAGAAAGTTCTACATGGAATGAAGCTGATTTACTAAAGGAGATAAGAATCTTCACTCAATAAACTGTAGCTGAGTTCACTTTGATTACCCAATCATAGGCAGGTAAAATAAATTAGCAGATACTTGCTGTTCACCTGATTGGATAATTGAACTCAATCTTCACTCATTAAGTAAAGTTTCTCAATTCCTTTAGTAAATCAATATGAATGTTTTGTACATTTGAATCTGTTTTACTCCATTGTGCCAGCATAAGCTGTTCTTTCCCTGCCACCCTCTTGGTCTGGCTCCTGGCTCCACTCTCTTTTATATGATCACTTGTCTTGCACCTCAACAAAGAACATAGACTGAACAAAAAACCTGCAATGCTGATTAAAGCAGAAGTCAAGAGTAACCAAAAAAAAATACAAAATAAGTGCAGTAATATTTGTTATAATGTGCTAGCATGCACAGCATATTAGCACATTATGGCCAAACTTACCTGCCAAACCGATCCCTCCAGCACTCTGCTGCACTCTCTCCCCGCTGGCGCTGTCACCTTCGCCTCAGTCTTCTCCCACGTTTGGCATCTTTGGACTCTTGATTGGCATGGGAGTTTCTTCATCTTGGCATACCGGGTCAGTGCGCTGAGCTACTCACATGCAGCTCAGTGCACAGAACAAAGAAAACATTGCTGACACACAGATAAGAGATTTTTGTCAGAGTAAGTTACCTTGATCTCTTTAGTTTTTCTCACAATTAAAAGCTATTTGACACTATGGAAAAAAGCCTGAATTTTTTTTGTATATGGCCAGCCTAGATGAGGTTCAGATTTGCCGCACAGTGGGTTTGCAGCAAATTAAGGGTATAAAGTTCACAGCTCTGGAAAATTTATTGTGAAATCTGTGGGACACATATACCCTGCACGACCTGATGGCCAATAATTGAGGACGTTGTTATGTGCCAGACCCCTCACTATAAGGTGGTGAGTTTCTAGCAGCCATTTAACAGTATCTGTTAAAGTACGTTAAAGAGAGCTGACAGTCTGTGCTCCCGTGTCTGTGAGTTAGTTGCTGTGCAGTACTACACTGTGATATAATGTGCTAAATTACTGTGCACTGCAGTATGGTGGGCTACATATCCATGTGTACCCCATATATTCAGTTCAGAGTCCCAACAATCCTTTTAGCAGGATTTTCATTTGAGTGTCAGCAACAGCTGTAGTTTAGCTGCTACCATATGGCATTAGTGGAAATATGCTTTTAGAGACTTTTTGGTTGATAAATACGTTTTGCTGTGTGAAAATCACACGCACCTGGTGCGTGCGTGTGTTTAGGTTAGTAAATCACCCCCATACTGTTTAGTACTTCAGGGTTTAATTTGCTAGAGCCCTTTTTTATTTCAGGGTCCACAGCATACACTTGTTGCTGACACAGGAAAAGCTGCCCTTTATTTGCAACACGTCATTGCATACTTGTGCAGTAAGTAGTGTGTACCACAGCACCACAAAGTTATTCCCCCTATTGCCATAGCTGCCTTTAAATTTAGGCAATCCCTACTATTAAAAATATCAGGCAGATCTACAGTGAGAGGCAAAGGTTCCGCATGTGGAGGTAGTATGGGGCATGTGATCCACAGAGCTCTGTAGTGTGGGCTTTTTTAAAAACATATCTGTGTTCTGTAGTCTAAGCCTGTAAAGTATCAGCCATAATAAAAGTACCAGCCATTTGGGTGCTACACGCATGAGGAAACATATGTCTATGCAGCAAAGAGCTCGGTGGGAGCCACACCTCAGTGAAACAAGTCAGAAGCAAAAGGTCCTCACTTCTCCTTCTCCTTGTTTCTTACTTTTAGCATCTTCCCCTCATAGATGCTATTAACTAACCTCTTAAGTGTCATCCAGCTGATACTTTGCATGGTAGCAGCCAAGGGATAATATGGCATAAGTTGCAGTGGGCTGCATGAAAAAATCAAGCATGTCTGATTTTTGGGGCATTAAGGTGCACTGTCAGCCCATTGAAAATAAAGAGCCTGTCTTAACGTAGTCCACCGCAACACGCGGTAATGTGTTGCATTAACGCAGGTATGTTAACATACCACATAGTTTAAATGGGCCCTAAAACTTTTACAGCAGCTTAAAATACTTATTTGTATATGTAGGACATAGTCCAGATAGCTCCTCAGTCAGGTCCTGTGACAAGCAGCATAATATACTGAAGCCATGTGAAAGGTTAGTAGACCACAGCTAACAAAAAATATAGGAAAAGTCTGAAACCTGAACTCTACTAACCTTTTACTTGGCTGTAATACAATATGCTGCTTGTTACTAGACATTACAGAGGAGCTCTGTGAAAGATTTGCTGTCAATAAAAACACCCTTGAAAGCTGCTGTACTAACTTAAAGAAAAACTACAATAGATCTCTTTATTTCCCAACCTTCAATGGGTGTAAAGTACAGAGGGCATGAGATAAGCAGAACTGTCTGTTACAATTACTCACCAGTCAGCAGCATCTCCCTTTCATCCTTGGCACAGCTGCAGAAGAAACTCTCTCACTCTTACATGCATTCAATGGGGAGGGTTGCCTTGTGGAGAAGAGGTGGCCTGAGAGACACAGCTTTTGCCAACTGAGAGGCATCCCCCAGAAGCAGCAAGATTATAGCCATGCAGCAGAGTGTTATGTCTCCTGGATCTCGCAGGACAGCCTGCGGGACACATACAATGCAGGACAATGTGAACAATCCCAGGACTGTCCCCCAGGATTCGAGACACTTGACAACTATGTATCTGTGGCTATTGTATCTCAGATAATACATTCTGATGTTTATTTAAGGATAAAATCTGCCTCTTCTCTCCCTCTTATACACTGGCCTAACCATGCTGATTACATATATTCCATCCACTGTACAATATTTGTGGCTCTTGTGTCTCGGATTATAAATGTGCCTATTTTCATGATGCTAGCCAGTTGCTACCAAACATATACCTGAAGTCTGTTTTTAATATTTTGGGAGTAATTGGGGATACAGGGATGGGAGGGGGTTTGTGCGATATGAGGGTCACATTTTTTTTAAGATAATGCAGTGTGGTACTGCAGAAGAAGGAAGCTAACAATTTATACCATGAAACTGTTTATCATTAAGGTGCACTGTCAGCCCATTGAAAATAAAGAGCCTGTCTTAACGTAGTCCACCGCAACACGCGGTAATGTGTTGCATTAATGCAGGTATGTTAACATACCACTGGCCAACTTGTACAAAGTTGAGGGCTTAGCTTTATTTTCTTTTAAGATGAAATTTCAGCTTTTGGATTTCTTGTGACTACTTCCACCATAAGTCCTATTACCACCTAAAAAAAGATAATCTGCCATTTTCTAATGTATCTCCATTCAAAGCTTAACCACCAAAGACTACACGGTTTAAGTATATACAGAAGGCACAGTTGTGCAGTCAAGCTGTTGGAATTTGGCTTATTATAAAGATCACGAAAATGGCCCAGTGAGATTTTTTTTAACCATTTGTAGCCTAATAAACTGTCAAAACAGAGTGCATAAAAACACTTCCAAACCAAAACCCCACATTCCCTGAATAACCTCCCATTCTGGTATACCCAATTCTTTCCAAAATATTCAAAATATAGCCTTCAGGTTTGTGTGTGGTAGAAATTAGCCAAGGAGAAATCAAATTAGGGTGCCACTGCTGTATTTAGGCCAAGCTAAATCTAAACATTAAAAAATCAATTACACATCTAAAATATGTGATGCCAGAATGTGTTGCTGAGGCTGTCTGTGAAAATCGTACTGTTCCATAATATCACATACAGCTTAAAGCAAACATTATTTTCCACGCATGTAATTTAAAGTATTGATGTTTTTCCCATGTATTTTCACACAATAATTGGCTATCCCTGCTGTGCAGTATTTAAAAAAAAAAAAAGGTTTTGCTTTGTTAAAAGTCCCCCTTGACAACACCGTATGCCCTTTTTTGACAATAGTTTGCATATTAGCCCAAAAAACAAAATGTAGCCAGAATTTAACTGCAAGATTCTACCATATACATTTCAGTGGGACTCAATTGGGTTTGTCAAACTTTGAACCAGGGTTCCTGAACCTTTGGCAAATTGAACCCAGGACATTTTTCCTATCACTAATGGGCAGCAAAGTGAATACAGAGGAATTTCTGTCCTGCTGGAATGTCCTGCATGTGGGAGGATAGCTAAATTGTATCTAAAGCCTTTTTGTCATTTTGTCAATATTTCTCTTTTGCCCATCTGTGTCTCATTAGGGTGATATCCCTTCACATTCTGTACTAAAGACACAAAATGAGAATATATCTTTAAAATGTGAGGGAAATTCCCTCTTAGGCAGTTGTCACAGGAACTATTTGAACACTGTCTGTCCTAACAAAAGGTTAAAGATCTAGAAGCAGTGTTTATTAATGAGAGGAAGCTCACAATGCCCCTAGTCTTTATATGGCGACAAACAGAGTTTCCTGTCACTTTGCAATTGTACAGAGAAGCTTGCAGTCTGTCCAAAAGCCTACTCCACAGAGACATTTAAAATAAGAAATATTTTTGACAAAAATTATTTTTAGATATGTGAACACATAACAAACATGTAGTGGGGGCTTCTTAAATTTGACTTCAAAAGTGGAAATGCACTTTAGGTAATCTGAAACCCTTGCCCTTACTGCCCCCTAGAGGGACCCGCCTGAAACATCATTCACATCTAGTATCACGGTAATAATATCTAAAGGTTCAATCGCAACCCCTGTTAGAAAAGTGGTTTTAAAAAAGGTGAATATGCTAAACGTGAATAGGACGGTGTGGAATTTTGACAAAGTAGATTAAAAGCAGTGCCTATCACTGTTTTATAATTATTACTGCAGATGTAGAAAATCATGAATATTCATCTTATTTCAGGTTTGTTTTTTTACAAGCACTCTTATAATTCATTATTGCAATCAAACGATTCATTATTGCCGCTCAGTTATATGTGGCAGCATTATTAGCATAACCAATGTTACATCTATTCTCCAGGAAAAGAAAAAAAAAACTTTCAGAGCTCTGAAGTAGCAGCAATCATTCCAGTCCTATGAACTTTTCAGGGTACTATGAGTTTCATCAAAATGCCTGTAACAGCATCCAGATCACAGCTTCTCAAATCAAAGTACAAGTACCATTGTCAGTACTTCTGACAGGTTCGAGAGGTACTACTGACTGTTCAACTTACCTGAATAATAATTTAAAGTTTTATCAAACATAAATATTATAGAAACCAGCTCAAGCAGCTTTGTTTAGTTATCAAAAACACAAGTAGGTGGTTTGAAAACATTTTTTCTCACATTGATGGGTACCGAATAATACATCAGGACACTTAGGACCTGTGTCAACGGATTTTGGGCTTTTGTTAATGGCCACATGCAGCAGGCTTTCAGGCGCATTTCACTTGGATCTGAGGTCAGTTTGAGATGCTCTTGAGATCATTCACAGTTCATTGACAGGTGCATTTAACCTGCAGTTGATCTCCTCCTGACCTGCAGTTGACCTCAGTCTGGCCCACCGTTGGTTTGCTTCTCAGCTGCATCAACCAGATGCTTTTGTATTGTCATTGGCTTATATCGGAAAAGCAGCACTTGTGATGCGAACAAAGGCCCATTGACACAGGTCTTTAAAGTGATTTTGTTAGGACAGACATAAAGGCACCATTGCTGTCTTGGTTTTTATAGATGCAGACTATGGAAATGTCATCCTCATCCTGACCTCACTACCTAATAGATAATAGAGTTTGATGAAGCATACAAATTGGAAGTCCAGGTTAGTGACTCGCTTAGTAGTAAAGCACATATCAGCATGCCAGCTAAAGAGCCTGCATCTTTATAAACCAAATCAGCAGTGGCAGCTCCCTATGGGAGATTTAGAACCCGTTCACACCCATACATTGCAGTAATTCATATTAAAAAAGGCAAGTTTTAACGCATATTGTGTCAACGCATGGCTCTATGTGTGTTATGTTGCAGTGCCACTCATTATCATGAGCATCCCAGTGCACTGTATAGTAGCTGCAGTGAACCAATTTACATAACATGCATTTTGCTGCGGCACATTGAAAAAAATGGTCAAGAAGACATTAATTGGTCCATTGTGGTGCATTGGCAGCCAATTATGTTAAATGAAAATATATGCAAGGAGGGCACTTTATTAAGCATTTAATCTGATATTCACCAGACATCCACTAGAGGCAAATCTTTCTGGTGAATGTGTTTTAAACGACAGTGGGTAATTTACTGCCAGTAAATGTTTGGTTAAAGACACTTCTTTCACTGTTTTTAAATATTCCTTTTGGCAGATATTTAGAGACAAATTTGCTAAAGTCTTAAGCTTGCCACTGGGTTGTCTATCTCAGGAGTTCAAGCAGATATGTCAGGAGAAAAAACACGAAACAGGTCCTTAAATAGAAGGCTCTCTGATTTACTGAAATTCTGTGTGCTTCTGCTTGTGACATGCATTTGCATTTCGTGCTCAAGACTATGTATATATATGATGCAAATTCATATGCTGAATCTCCTGAGCTCGCTCGTTGTGATAATGCACAAATAGTGGCAAATGGGTTTAAAGGCGTACATGCACATGTGCAGTTTAAATCACTTTGCAACAGTGAAATCAATATAAAGGGCACTGAAAATGTAAATCCCTTGCCTGAAAAAGACTTTTAAATGTATTATTACAGTTTGTAAGTGTACCTATTCATATTGTTACCATATCCAATCAACACCTATATTAGGCAACATTGCAAACATTAGGCACATAGCATGGACAATGTTTATCCATGCAGATGAACATAAGCATGGGTACACTTGCAAGCAAATATAATTTTAGTAAAGCAAGTTCTTGATGAAACATTAGGGGTCATTGTAGAGTGTAACCTGGCTTAACTCTATGCTGAATAATTCATAAAGATCATTTTTTTTACCAATAATTTGTACTACTTTTTATTGTCATGCACTATATACTATAAGAACATATGGCAGGTTTTGTGTATTTTGTAAGCATTTTTTTTACTGTAATTATTTGTATAAATCATAAATCCACATACCATAAGGGATTGGTCGAGGATATTCCTCATTGCTGTTTCCTGGGAGGAGCTGAGTAACACAGCAGTCACTATGTCCGGCAGGAACAATGGAGTTGGAAACAGTGTCATTACGTCCCCTTGCTACTGTTTCTGGACAAGTGCAACCTGTCTGTGCCAGTCCACAGCGCACCCCCCAGTCATGAGCTCTCAAACACTCCTCAAACCATCTGCAAAGTACACCACAAGCAAACTGGCTGGAGTTATCATGGTTGACCAACAGAACCTCCACAAAGCGGAAACTCAGCACAGAGTCAGAGAGAAGCTGAATGGATAGAGGCTGCTCTGACAAGCAGATACGAAGAAAATTTTTATCAAAGTGAGAAAATGTAAATGGAGACTCAGTGGCACAGAGTTCCTGAGCTTCGTCTGCCCCTTCCTCAGGCCGGCTGCAGGTGTGGTTGGGAAGATAATGATCCAAAGCTTGCACCATGGGGGATAGATGTGAGCACACTTGCTCCTCGTGAGTGAACTTCAGGTATAATGTGTATTTGGTTGGGTCTGGGTTCTCCAGGGTCCAAGAGCAGCCAGGAGAGAAGACAGGAAATAGGTCCTTAAGAGAGAAGGCTCCGTACAGAACTCCAGAGGCCAGAGCCGAGCATGTGCTCGGTGTAGGGTGTGAACCCCAAGAGCACAAGACAAGAGACGATATCACAGATAGTAAGAGGGGACAAGCAGGGTTCATCCTATGACATGGGCCCTGTAAGAGAAGGAAACAAAGGCATTAGTTTTTAATTATCTGCTAGGTGCATAGCATATCTAGGTACAAAATGTAAATATAAATTCACAAGTGAACAAAGTAATAATAAATACATACATACATAAAAGAATTCAGGAGCTAGTCAGTAAAAGTCATATTATTACTGTATGTAGCCAAAAATAAAAAAAAATTAAGATGGATAGTAATTACCCTAAAAATCAAATTACACTATAGGTACCATATTCCAAACTTGTTCCATTACTTTTATAGGAAAACTGCACTAAGAGAATATCAAAGGAGAACTATGAGGTGAGTGCTTTTCACTCACCTCATAGTTCTAGCCGACCTGTGACAATGAGACTGTCACAGGTCGGCTCAGTAGATCGGGAGGTGAGCGAACACATACCGGGTTCGCTCGCCTCTCGATCCTGTCACGGCTCTCTGCCGTGACAGGGGGAGGGGCTGGATTCCCCTCTCCCCGCTCCGATCTGCCAGCGCTGACTGGCGGAACGGACGGGGGAGGGGGCGGGTACAGCTGGCTCTGCCTCTAGATAGGCAGAGCCAGCTGTCACTCACGCAGCTGGGCGGATCCCGTCATCTACGTCGGGATCCGCTCCGGCTGTGGCGTCTCAGTATAGGGTAACGGGAGGACGCTAGTTTGTGTCCTCCCGTTATCCTAAGGAGAACTATGGGGAAAAACACTGACCCCATAGTTCTCCTTTAAGGGTTGTTATTGCCTTCTGTTTCTGATTGGCTGTCATGCTAATTGAATGGCTTTAGCACTTTCTGGGACACCATTCTAGACAACTGGCATTTTTAGAATGAAGTCAGCCCCCATATCTTTTTCGGTACCTTATGGAGGCTACAATGACAGACAAAGTAATAGTAAATAATAAATATTTTTGTCATTAAGTTTCTGACTATTGCATGCTTAAATTCCCTTATATTTATATTATCACAGTATTTGAAGACCTAATTGCTGAAAGCAGTGGAATACAAAATGTTACCTAATGTAAAGGAAACGGATTGCAGTTGTGTTACTGTGTGTTGCATGTAGTCATTGCGCTATCTTACTGTACAGGTTGGGAACAATAGAATTTGGATATATTATATGGGCATGTCGGTACAATATGTATTATAATAAATAGCTCTGTCAAACAGGCAAAAAATGTTTATCTCTGTTTTACTGATTTCAACTTATTTACATTAAAATCAATAAAAAAACACTATAATTTCTTTCCTAACAGTAAATATTTTAAGTACAGCGGTTTCAATAGTCCTCTTCTGTATGTTAATTTGTTGGCGTATTTCCTGCCTGACCAATGACTGGCAAAGATATAAAGGAACAAAAACAGAAAAGGAAAAGTGAGGCTGTAGAGTAGTAATTGTTACACATTACAGAAAAGCAAGGCTGGCCATAGTACAAAATCTTTCATATGGTATCAACTGTGCCTAAAATTCATACAGCCCCTTTTACCTATATGAAAAACAAGGGTAACATAACCAGGTGTATTTGTCTATTGAATGGGATTATGGCTTTAGGCAAATATGTTATAACTACAACAACTCCATGTGACATAATGTGGCCAACAATTGTTTGGTTACTTAATGAAATGCTATAATTTAAATTAGTGACTTTGCCCAGGTTCCATTCTTTGATGGATCAGTGAACCCTGTCTGAATATGGTGAACCCAAACTTAGTGGTGAACCCTATTGAAATCTATGCAAATTTTGTTAGTAAATCCTGGCCATAATTAAGCAAACTAATGTAAAAAAAAAAAAGCAGAGAGAGATGGGCACTGCAAAAGGGCATATCTACCATTGAAAAAAAAAATTACCGTAAAACTAGAAATTTTTTTTTTCAAGGGGTTTCAAGGGCAACATTGAAAATACACAAATCTTTTAAATAACATGCAGTGTTATGGTTCAGTCATGGACAGTCTCAGCAACAGCATACACTTTCAGCTCAGCCACACTGAAATCGGATTCATTTTAATTTTAAACATTTAAAAAAGGCTTTTTTTCCAGATTGTTTTATCAGTGACACATGGTTTTTTTTTTTTTTAATCAAGCAGTAAGTAGGTATGCCCACCTTGACTGGCAGATGGAGAATAGAAAACTGTCTTGCTGCATAACGTAAATTAGCACACTGCATAATGTACATGGTCCCTTGATCAAGGATAGTATGCCTAAACAGTGTATGCCTTGCTGAAGGAAGCAATCTTTTAAGTTGTTTTGCTGTACTGAAGGAAATGACTGTTTATTGTTGCTGCTGTGGAAAATAAATGCAGTTTGTCTGATAAAGCCTGTGTCCTGCAAACCCCAAAATACTACCCCTCTGAAACAAAAGCCCATTTGAGATTCAGAAATGTGAGAAAATCCTAATATGTTTCAGGTCCTTGGTCTGGAAGAGGAGATGTTTATGTGAGGTGAAGAGCTCAGGTATGATGTCATCTCACCTTCTGATAATGCTTACTCACTGCCCCATGAGTACACAGAAGGGAGGGAGGTGACATAAGAAGCTCTAAAGCTAAAGTTTGTTCTATACTTTTATTGCAATTGTATCTTTACAACGAGGAATTCCTTCATGGATATACTTACATATTACCTTGTGAATACAAATATGGTTTATATACAGTGTTGTAGCCACACATTTATACTATATTTAAAAAAAAAAAACATATTTCTACAATGCATGGTTTCAGGCGAAAACATAATATACTTTTTTTTTCTGTTCAGGAGTCTCTTTTAGATGTTATCATCATAGTTCCAGGTTCTACCACCTTCTATCGTGTAGTCCCAGGTGGGTGAGTTTTTCTCCTCTTGTTGAATTCTCCATAAGGTAAAATAAATGAAAATTTCAGCAGGGTGAGACACCTTTGCAATGACTGTAGCAAGTGGATAGAGCTAGGAACTAGGTGCAGAGCTATAAGAACCCGCTCATTGATGCAATTTAGCATTTGCCTAAAGCTACAATATTTAATTTGGTTCAACCTACCCTTTAACAGCTATTTCATGTCTAACATATATACAGAACTACCTTACCAAGGGATTCAATAACCTTTTATTATATTTAGCTGCCATTAGTTATTTAGCAGAATTCATAATTCAGTAATGATTATATTTCCTATAGTACTTATCTTTAATATTATTACTTTAGGAATTATAAAAACAAACAGAGGGGCAAATTCAACAAAAGAGCTCAAAGAGTTAAGTGCTAAGTACAGTGCAGCAGCCAGTCACTGTCCATCATGTAATTTTCTGTCTTCAATAAAGATATATATGATTGGTTATTATGCGTTACTGTACTTTGCACTTAGAGCTTCACTCTTTGCCTTGTTTATTGAATAAGGCTGTATAAATGTGCATGTTTAGTAAACATACAGCAAAAAAGATTGATAACTTCTTTTAATTGGCTATATTGTCTAAAGACTGACTAAGAACTGTATAGTTAATTTTTTGGAGGCACAGATGTTTAAATTTTAGATAAGTAGACGGAATTACTGTGGATGTGTAGCACATTAATAACCATGTCAGTTGCGCACATTTTGTAATTAAAACTCTTAGTGCACATAGATATTAATTAGGAAAATAAAAAGAGCAGTCCATAAGAAGACACAGTAATTTGGGCAGCACTCATCTTAGGAATACACATAATCATTCTTATTAATTACTGGCTTGAAAGGCAATCTGACCCAAGGGTGCAACAGATCCAACAGATCATGCTACCTAATGCAGAGTTTTCACTTTATACAAGGGTACTGCTTTCAAAGATTTGTTCCTTAAATGCCAGCAGCAGAGTTTAACTCTTGGAGGATCGCTAATAGTGGCTCCGTGACCTGGGCTTTTTAAGCCAATTTGGATTAAATGATTGCAGAAAACATTGCCGCATAAGAATGCGTAGTGAATGTACACTTTGCGGACAGAAAAGTTGACGGTAGATGATCTTGATCCATAGTATACTACTTTTGGCTCTGATAACAAATTGAGGTGTCCCTGACTCCACGGGGTCATCTAACATTCTTCTAAAGCTTCTCATACAGACAATAATGTGTTCTACAGCCGTCCATTGTTAATGGAAGGATGCATCTTTCTTTGGATGCTAAACCTACATGCTTAGTCTACCACTGTGATGAACCCTAATTAACTGGTGCACACAGCCTATTTCCAGTCACCAAGACCCTCTCCAAATACTGTCCATGGTGTATTATGCATTGTAGAGGTATGGCCCATGTAATTGTCATATCCCATATAAACTAAATGTGATGCATTGTGTAATGTTTTTTGGTAAAACACAACTGCATTGGGAACTGACATCTCCCATTTTCAGTCACCAAAACCTGCCTCCCATGCAGCAGATATTTTGATGGGGTGTCTTGCTGTAACAACCAGTGGGCAGACAATGATCATGGTCTGGAGTGTTAAAGACACCTAATAGTGCATGCAGAGAAACTGTTAGATTGATAATGGTGAATGTTGTGTGCATACTCACAGGAAAAGCAATGCACTGGAGTTGGAGATATAGCCAAAACAAAGGTCAAAATTTAAAGACGAAAGTGTGGATAAATACACAAACAGAAATACAAGGTAAAAGGGAAAATGTAGGCACCTAGCCACAGGTTAACAAAATGGTCTGCAGCGTGGGGCATTTCTCCTGCCTATAGCCACTTCCTGGAACTTGATATAATCACCCATACTAAGTTGTCACTAGCACAAACCATTCTACCAATCTTCACCTACTTTTCCAGAAAATGTTCTTAGAGCTGGGAGAGTGCACAAACAGGATACGCACAAGAACAAACTGCAGAGGATGAAAACTTGGCTAGTGCAGGCAAAACTAAAAGAACAACTCAAGTAAGGTGAATTGCATGAAGTCCCTCAGGCAAATGAAACCTGAAAGACACAGGAACAGAAAGCTACCAAATAGCAGGGACTGGATCAGAAGGTTGCTAAAACAAGGTTTATTATTAGAGTCAGTTTAGCAAGCAGCTGCAAGATGAATGGGATTTGGGAGTGAACTAGGCAAAGAATGCACAGCGGGGTTAATTTACTAAAGAGGTAGAGCATGTTCACACTACAAAATGATTTTCACGTTCTTAAGCAAGTAACCTTGTCTTCTGTGTGTATATTCCCTATCTCTCTAAGCTTGCCAGCACTCCAAATGTACAAGTCTATATCCAACAAATTAAATTAAAACTGAGTGCAATGCTATATGAGTTTCTCTATCACTAAATTAAAAAGTAAAGTGGCCAATGTATACTTGGGTGAGGTCACCACACCCAGTGGTTCCTTGCGTAAACAAGTGCAAGGTCCTTAGAAGAAAAGAGATCTTATATTCACCTTTTGGTGGTCCAGGTATCCTACCACCTCCATTCTAGTGCTTCATCCTCTTTGGCATTTGACACTTTCTGGAGTGTCAGATTCCTGCGTCCCCCACCTTGCACTGCAACTAATTTTTTTACACCTATATGACTGCTAAGTCCTGTAGTAACATAAGGGATTTGAGGAAGGAACCACAGCATGGGTGCAGATGCCGGACACAAGCATCTAACATTCTCAGAAGTGTTGAATGCCCAAGACACTGACAGAATGGAGGGCTGAAACGTAGGGAAGGTAGGACACACAGGTCACTGGAGAGGTCATGAAAGAAGGAAGTGTCGGTTTGAACTCTTTTGAGACATGACAGGCTATCTTTAACCAGTCTTTGCTCATAGGAAACACAGGTGAGGGCACAACAAAGAAAGGATACGATCCATGACACAGAGCAGTGGTAGAAAAAAAGGCAATGAAAGATAACAACAGAATGGACAGGCATGCATAACAAAGCAACGGGGAAAGAATCAAATCCTCATTGTTTCCATGCACTGCACTGATGCTGGTCAACAAGACTCAGCTGTATGAATTTTGAAATAAAATGCTTTATAGCATTAGGTTGTATCAGTGTTTTAAACCAACAGTTCTAAATGCACAGTTGGCCCAAAGGCATAAAGGGGGAAATGTTAAATAGCTTTTACCACTCTCCTAAATGAGGAACAAACCTCCTATTTTGGGGATTTGTAATGGCAGGTAGATCTGCAGATTCCTACTGTTTAATAATGCTTTGCTAAGTTTTCACTGTTTTAGTGGAGGTTTTTTTTTGGGTTCCTTTTAGTCCACCTCATATACCTAAAAACATTAAAACGACTATTATTTGCCTAACCCTCTGATGTTGTTAAGCAAATTATTAAGTTGCAGAATACTGGGAGAACTAGGGTTAGTAAGGAAGAGTATCTAACCATATCCTAATGCCAATAATTCAGACATAATTTGTGAATGTGACAGGGGTTGTTTACAATAGTCTTTATAGTTGAAGCTTCAAAGACATATGTGGTCCACCTAGAATCTTAACATCAGGGACAGCAGATGCATTTTATACCAGTTAAACTTTGTTTCTGTTAACTCCAAACCAAAAATGTCTGGTTGAAATTAAGAAAGTCCAAAGAAAGTTGTTTCTGTGTGCAAACCATGGTGCCAGCAAGTGCACAAATCTGTTCTGCAAGTAGAGGCTCTGAGCCCCTGGCACTTGTTTATGCTAGCATTCACCCAGTGTATCCTCTGGAAGATTTGGGTAGGAATGAGGAACAGACTTTTATTGGTGCTTTGTAGCATGGGAAATCAATTCCATGCACGTTGCTGTCACAAGCTCAGGTAAGAAAATGAATACTCTAAGACCACTACAGATAATTTATCACCTGGGTGAATCTTTCATTACAAATGCCCTTTCCATGCATCTCCTCCTCCCGTCTCGTTCCCTTATTCTCCCTTCTCCTCCCCTGTCAGCCTGGAGTAACAGCTGTCAGCTCTGGCACGAATCAGGTTTTTCTTTGATCCCTTTCTACTTGAGCATCATCTTTTCCCGTCTTGGGGACTTCTAGGAAAATTACATGCAGTATTATAAATAAAACACAAAACAAAAACGAACAGCCTCAACCCCTGCTGGAATACAGCCTGCTTTATAGCCTAGAAGAGTGAATTAAACAGTAAAGCGTGGTGCTTCATGAGAAAGAGGATTATGTGGTGTGAGAGGAATGGTAAAGAGCTATTTTATTCATGCAAAGTGTACAATAACCTGTCTACTTTCAGTGCCATCTACAGCCATCAGGTTCTACAGCGCTGGAGGGACACCATCACATTGTGAGAGCTCAGACAGCATCGACAAGTGCGTCAATAAAATAGAGAAGTAAATTGATGTAAACTGAGTGCCTTTGATGCTTGATCTCTATTTCTCCTTAAAGTCACCAAGATACAAAAAAGTTGAAAAAAATGTAAATATATTATGCTAACAAAATACTTATATCTTATATTACTCAAGGCAATCACTTTGCACATGAAAAGGTCAACCCCTAGCCTTATTCATATAACCCCCTGGCCAAGTAATTATGTAAATAAGGTGACTAATTGTGTAAATCCTACGTTTAAAGCAGTTTTGTTTTGCATAATAATGAATAAACTTAAATACATAAAATGTATTTGATAAATATACTGTTGATTAGCATTTTCTAACCACCAGGCAGTCTGCAGATCCATTTGCTAGTTCATTGCCATTTTTGTACCACAAAATAAATATCACACCAGGATATGACATTTATTTTGAAAAAACTGACAGAAATTTCTAGTTGAGTTGAATGAGATTTGGAAATTACAGTCATACAGCCATATTAAAGATCTTTAGTCTTATGTTAAACCACAGCTATGTCACAAACTACTACTACTAATACACAGACTAATGTGGGCAGAAGAGAGCAGGGAGAGGGGGCACCCACTGAGATTTACCTGTTTCTTAGTATGAGCGCCCACTTGGGAGTGAGGGCAGACTGCCCTTCTAACTGTTTCCACTTGTCATTTTATATTTCACATGAGACAGGAAAAAGGAAAAGCTGCATTCATTCTAAGGAGGGCGCTATTCTGAGAACAAGGTCTAACCTGTTTTTGAATACAAGGAGAGTAGGGGGAGAAACTCAGCCTTAGAGCTCCCCTCTCCCCCTCAAAGAGCCTCATAGCCTCCCTTTAGAGCCCTTCAGCTCCCCTCCCTCCCTTAGAGCCACACAGGGCCCTTTAGTTTAATGTACCCCACAGGGCCTTCCCTCAGCCTCTCACCTTCTCTCCTTCCCAAGAATGTGCTCCCAAGATGGGATGCCACAGAAAACAAAGCAGTTCTCTTTAGACTGACAACACCAATGCAGCATTATTTCCTTCCCATTGACACTGATGCAGTGGATTTTTTCCCCTCTCTGATACTGGTGTGGGGGTATTTTTTTATTTTAGTCACACAACTGATGCAGGGGTATTTTTTTCCTCCCACTGGCACCACCGATGCAGGAAAATGTTATTAACAGTGTAAATACAGTTTTTCCTTCCAGTGACACCACTGATACGGGGCATTTTTTTCCTTCCAGTGACACAGCTGACACTGGTGCATTTTTACTTCCAGTGACACACATTTTGTTCACACCCATGCTGGGGCATTTCTTCCTTCACCACTGTTAGTCCCATATTTTATTGTGGGGAAGAATGTGCACTGCTACTGAACTCTTCAATACTGCGGTGTGATACAACAATTGGTACTATTTCAGAGCATACATTAGCCATTACATACCTTTTGTTGTGGGCCACAGTAGGTGCCGCTATTAGCTCTGCCCCCTGCTGCACCTGGGGGTGAGGGCAGTTTGACATCTTTGCCACCACATGACTTTTTTTCTGCCACTGTTCGAGGGCTTTCATTTTTCTCATTGTGTTAAACACAGTTAAACAACACAATGAGGAGTGTTTATCAAAACTGGAGCAGACAAAATCTGCTGAGGTTGCCCATGGTTAAATTCCCCAAATGTGTTTTCTTCTCACTTTAAAATACTGTTATTGCTCATTTGACAAGAAATAAACATGTGTGGTTCAATTTTATAGCATCTGACAATGTTGTATCAAAGTATATGTATACAAATTTCAAAACTTTGAAGTAGCGGAATGACATTCAGTTGGCTAAAGCTCTACGTATTGTAAACCATTGACAGTTAAAAATAAATAAATAATAAATTAAAATAATACTTATTTTCCTTTGGTTTATATTTTGTGTTGCATCTCAGTGCTTCTAATCTTCCACAGACTCTTTGCAGCCACTTCATACTCTACATACTTGCCCTGCAATGATGACTGCATGGCATTTATGTGGGCAGGTGTAAGACCATGCCTAACAGCAGTTACGACTGTGCATGCGCATAGGCCTGTTCACCACATTTGCGGGAAGCAGCGGCTACTGCGCATGCGCAAACGGCAGCTACTGCGCATGCTCAAACGGCAGCTACTGCGCATGCGCAAATGGCACATGGCGCACAGGAAGTGACTTGCTCTGTCTGGGAATGATCCTATTTAAGCTGGCCCAACTCCCAGGATCTTTGCTGAGTGGTCTTTCAGCTTTAGTGTGTATTCCTGTATCTTGCCTGTTGCCATATCATCATCGACCGGATTCCTTGACCTTGCCTGATTGCCGCCTGCCTCCGACTTCTGCTTGTCCCTGGATTCTCCATTGCCTTCTCCTTTTGTACCTTGCTGCCCGATTGTTGCTGACCCTGGCTTGCCTGACTCCGCTCTGCTCCAACCGCATCAGCACCTGCTTCCTGCCTCACTGAAGACGGGCCTCAAGGACCTGCCCAGGCCCAGTGTCCTGCATCGTCCGGCACCGGTGCTGCCCGTAGTTTCCCCACCTCCTGTCTCAACATTCAGGGGTGTGGAACTCGTGCTGCAAAGGAGGCCTCCTCACAACTCGGCTCCCCACCAGGTACGTGATAGCAGGTTTCCTTGTGATGACAACAGTGAAACATACCTGCGTAATGTGTGGGGAAATTTAAACTCTTGTAGTCCCCATTGTCCATTTGAGAGTGTCAACGCAGGAACACCATTAAGAGACAAAACATTGTGACACGCAATAACATGAAGTACCCAAACAAGTGCCTTCATGGCAGGATTACTAGGTATTATTTGAAAGCTGCAGATTTGAAAATCACAAAATCACTTTGTAAGTTACATTAACATACTCTTAAAGTAGACAGGATATATGTATGGGCAATCTGAACTTGATACTAAAGGGGTTTAAAAATCACCTTTCCAAAATATATTCCTCCACCCCTGCCCTTCCTCAAACAGATATCTTTGCCTGTTTATAACAGCTCCCTCTCCCTAATCTTTCCCTTACACAAAAATATTTAATGGATGCTGACATTACAGAGGTGTTAACTGTCATCAAAAGCTTCTACTGTAATCTAGAAAATGCCCCAAACCAGACAGTTTTGCCAATCTTTTTAAAGAAAATATCTGATATAATAACGTGAGAAGAGAAATCACCAGCACTCAGTAGAGTAATCCAACATGTCCATTTATTGGACATAAACGCCACAGAAACACAAGAGCCAACGTTTCGAGACCGCGCAGATGCCCTGATGAAGAGACCCTGTGCGGTCTCGAAACGTTGGCTCTTCTGTTTCCAATAAATGGACATTTGGATTACTCTACTGAGTGCTGGTGATTTCTCTTCTCACTTTGTACTTGCACGGTGCCATCCATGATTATCACTGCAAGCACCATTTTCTGTACAGGCCCGGACTGCTGTAAGGTGTGCAGAGGATTCCTCCATCTATCCTATCTGATATAATAACGCCACATTTAGCCTAGCTCCTTAATTCAGGGAATGATTTTGTTTTGTTATGCTCATAGCAAACGTCGAAATGGTTCCGAACCAAACAAGCATCGTTGTAGTTGGTCAAATTATGGACCAATATCATTACTGAACATCGTCATGAAGATATGAAAATTTTAGCTTGTAGAATGAGTACTTTTCTTCCCCTTAAGATAGGTCAGGTAGGCTTTATCCCTAAGAGACAGGCGGGAGATAGCATCCAAAGAATACTTCATCTAAAAAAACCTAAAACCTATAAAGACCTAGCCCGCACTTGATCGCACTAACTCCTGCTGTTTTCTTTAGACAGCTTTTCATACCTTAACATGGCTCTCTTTTATGTCTGTATTGCAACAGCTTGGCTTTGGCTTGCAATTTATGTCTTGGATAAAAGTTCTCTATAGTTCCCTTCAGGCAAAACTTAAAATGTATTTCCACTTTTGCAGTTAAATTTGAGAAAAAACTACTATATGTTTGTTGTGTGTTCCCATTCACACAGCATAGCTAAAAATAATTTTTGAAAAAGTATTTCTTAACTTTTAGATGTTTCCCTGGTGAAGAAATCTGTACAGATTGAGGCAACTCTGAGCACATTGAAAGTTAAAGTAGAGAGACAACATAACATTAAACGTAACTTCCCACAGCCCCCTCCTTAACAGTTAAATGGGGGGAAGCTATGCTATATTTTTCACATGCAATGTGATTGGGAACAAGTTACAAATATACAGTAGGTGTTATCCCAATTTGGCTGCAAAAGTGGAAATACACTTTAAGTACCATGGATTTGTATCCCTTTTGTTCCTTATGAATAAAGATACCAGACAAGGCTGCCCACTCTTGTTCATTTTCACTCCCCTATGTCAGTTTCCCTTTTACCCCAGACAATAGCAACCCTTTAATACTTATTTCAGTGGATGGATTTCTTACCCTTCTTAGGCATTACCCAAGCCCCTACGTAAGAATCACTTTATCATGCTAATTTCCCCTCACTTTTTAGGTATTTCAATTTCCTTTTTGACTCTTGGCAACACTTTCCTATTTCTTGGATAGGTAGAATCCATGCAGTGAAAATGGCATATCTGCTTAAGCTGTTGTGCACTTTCAGAGTCCTACCTGTCCCCATTCCTGCCCATATTCTCCACATCCAATTATGTAAACTTTTACAATTAATTTGAGGTAATTCCAGGCAAGAATAAATAAACATCTTGTTTGCCCCAAAACTCTCAGGAGGATAAGCCATACCCAATGTGTCCCAAATGTGTCCCACAGACATCACCCCTATATCTTATCTCCACACCACTCATGATCTTCCTTTAAAGGCTTCTTTTGACTTGTTTGAATGTCTTCTGATACCAATAGCAACTCTACCTTGGCTCCTTCTGCTCCACCAACCGAGGAACTTGATCCCATTCTAGTCAATACACTTTGCTTATGGAACTTGTAAAATTTTCTGAAGGCTTATATCTCCATATTTCCCTTTACTTAAAGGAGAACTATGAGGTGAGTGCTTTTCACTCACCTCATAGTTCTAGCCGACCTGTGACACTGAGACTGTCACAGGTCGGCTCAGTAGATCGGGAGGTGAGCGAACAGATACCGGCGTTCGCTCACCTCTCGATCCTGTCACGGCTCTCTGCCGTGACAGGGGAGGGGCTGGATTCCCCCCTCCCCGCTCCGATCCACCAGCGCTGACTGGTGGAACGGACAGGGGAGGGGGCGGTTACAGCTGGCTCTGCCTCTAGATAGGCAGAGCCAGCTCTCAGTCACGCAGCTGGGCGGATCCCGGCACAATTGTTGGGATCCGCTTCAGCTGCGGCGTCTAAGTATACCGCGAGCAGCTGCTCGCGGTATACTGCGGCGTCTACAGCTCGCTGTATACTGAGCCAAGGGTGACCGGAGGACACTAGTTTGTGTCCTCCCGTTACCCTAAGGAGCACTGTGGGGAAAAGCCTTAACCCCATAGTTCTCCTTTAAGATTCTCTTATCTTTTTTCCTCCTGGTATGAAGAATCCATACCAATTTGTGGTGGCACAACCACAGCTTCCACAATACTTATACCCTACCTTCTCTGGCATCAACATTTTTCAACAACCCAGCTCCCATTACATACCCTTAAGGGAACACTAACACTACTTCCAGATAAAACAAACCTCCAGGTAAGACACTATATACCCTTGTTTGCAATCATTCTACCCCCATTTAAAAGCAAATGTTAAACTGATCCCTGAACACCTGGTTTGATTTTCTTATTTCATAATGTTATTATGTAATCTAAACATAGTCAATAGGGTATACCAGACCAATTGGGAAATTAAACTTAAATCCTCCCTAATATTCAAGGACTGGCAGGATAAATGGCAAGCGACTGTCAAAAGTAAACAAAATTTTATAATTTTGGAAATTTCCAATAAGCCTTTTATAGGTGGTATTACACCCGGGCTCCATCAGCACATTTTATTCCAAAGTACACCTCTAATTGCTTTTGTAGCTGTCCTCTCTCAGAATGGTACATATTTGGAGCACCTGTACAGTTGGGAATAAACTTTGGATATGGGTTTATAGTCTTCTTTTTGGAGTAGTCTCTGCTACTCCATCTAGATCTCCACAAAAACTGTTATGAAAACCAATTAACAAGCCTATTCCTACTGTATTGTGAATGAGTCCCTGTCCTCCATATATTTACTGCTAATAGACTAACATTAGCAAGAGCCTAGAGAACACCTATTTTAACCACTTTGCCTCCTTTTGCTCAAATTTAAAAAGCTGCATTTTTGACTAGTACATTACTTAAAACCCCCAAACAATTATATATTTTCTGAACACAGAGAACCTGTAGAATAAAAAGATTGTAGTTGTTGTTTATGTTGCACAGATGTTTAGTAAATCTGTATTTTCAGGAAACAATACACTACTAATATTTTAGCGCACACAAACACAATTTGTTTACCAATATTGTTGTACAAAATAAAAGATGAGACTGTGTTGAGTAAATAGATGCCAAATATTTCAGGCCTCAAAACTGTGTGCACTTGTCAAACAGCAAAACATTATGGTAGCTCAAATTATCAATAGACGTTTCTTTAAAAGCCATCAGTTTAGCAATGTGAGTGAAGGACCTAGTGTTATCGCTCAGGTGAGCATGGTAATACCCAATATGTGCTGTGCAATTGTCTACATTCATGTGCACACCCTACACCACAATTGCATTCATGTATGTGTGCATATGGCGGGGTTGATGATTCTAGATTTTTTTCATTTTTATTTATTTTAATATAGCTTTTATCACCTACTTTTTTGCACACTTACTTTATTGCTATCAGAAGGGGGATAACAACTCCCCTGTGTGATTGCATTGGGAAGGTGACAGCTAAACTTTATAGAGACATCAAGGGACAATTAGCGAGGACCAAACCCTGTGTCGAGCAGTTTGAGGTGGGAGGCATAGAATAATAGGGACGCCTTGTATGGAGTAAAGAACCACAGGATTTGGGTCACTTGTTCACCTAGACACTGCCTCACATGAAGGCCCCACAAACGCACAGGGACTCCTGTCCTCCAAACACCCCTTAAAACAAAAACATAAAATAAAATATATTTTTTTAATACTCACCTGATCCCTGGATCCACCGACAAGTGCAGCCTCCCGTCTCCCATGCTGTTAGAAGCTGCATACATCATGTGCTGGTTACTACTTATACCGGCGCGCTGTGTGTAGCTTCTGAGAAGATACACTATTAGCGTAGCGGGAGCGATGCAAAATGCGCAGCCGGCTTCCCCGCTATGCTAATAGCGTATCTTCTCAGAAGCTGCAAACAGCGCGCCAGTTTAAGTAGTAACCAGCACACGCTGTATGCAGCTTCTGTCGCAACTGCAGGACGCAGATGCCATCCGCAATTAAATCAGCTCTCGGCACCCATCGGTTGCGACATGCAATGAAAATTATTAGTGCCCCCCCAGATCTGACTGTGGTATCTTATGTGCCCCCCCTAAGATACTCCTAGAGTCGCCACTGCCCGCGACTCTCCCCTTCTCCCTTTCCCCCATCCCTCTCCTCTCTCAACTTTCCCTTAACCCTCTTTACTTGCACACTCTTTCATTCATGAATTAGCTGGTTATGTTATATAGTTCTGATCTCCTGCTAGTTGTGGTCATTTGTCTACTGGGATACTGATTGCTGTCCTGACCGCTTCCCTGTACTTAAGTACCTCTCTGTCTAATGATGTAGAATTTTACCAGGTCAACTGCCTATAAACTGTAACCAATGCAGCAAGCCAGAGGGCTGCAACCTGGAGAGCATTGCCAGTTTTTAGGGGCGCTAGGGTGAAAACCAAAAACACTTGTCCTAAGGACAGGATGAGGATTTACTGATTTTAAAAAACAGTGAATGCCTAAATGAAAATAAATTAAGTGCAGGTATTTTTTTTTTACTGAAACACATCTTCTAGTTACACATTTTTAAATCATCTTATGTAAATATCGTGTGTACAAGCCCTCATGCGGTTAGTCAGCTCAATCACTGACGTAAACCTCTCTTCTCTGTTACTCTTGGAATATGTATATAAACTACTGGTGTAGAAACAATTACTAGGAATTGGCTTTTGTAAATGCTTTTTGTTGTCTTATACTTGTTACATTACTCTAGATAAAAAAATATGGATGTTCAAATGTTTAATCAAAGAAAAACGACATTAACTAATAATAAAATTGGCTCTGATTAATTAAGAGGCGTAAGAAAACTAAAAAGATAAGTGGCGTGCATTCTACAGCACTGGTTCTTCTCCCTGATAGGCTTTCTAAGTGCTCTGCAGGCAAAAAGGTTCTGACTGTCTGCTTGTTCAGACCTTGAGCTTAATGTTTATGTGTGTGCATGGCAGAATGGAACAAGGTAATGACAAGCTGCAACTGACATGTACCATTAAAACAACAACTGCCAGAGTCCACCTTGTAGCCCTAAACAAACCTTTGACATTTACCTTGCCACTAAAAATGGGATTGCTCCCTAAGAAAGTGACGTTAGAGGACACAAAGTGAAAATGACATTTTGTGGCTAAAATGCCTTGTTGCTGCATTTGATGTATTGGCTAATAAATGCCAACTCTATAGCACAGAGTCACGATCATTTTCTGCTGTAGAAGCTGTCAATGTTATATTGTACTCCCATGAGCATACAGAAAATTATTAGTATCTGCAACTGTAATAATTGGGTTATAGGAGTTATATTGTTATTTCTATATACCAATGTCCTTCAAATACCATCAACTATATTCCAATCCAATTATACAAAAAGAATTAAGCATTTCTTCACCTACTTCTATTATCTTACAGCTTGCCTGAATGTATGCATATGTGAAAGTTGCTGAGATCTGATGCTTTATGGGTTCTTAGGTATCATACAACTCGACTGCCAGATATGAAAAATACTAGAGACAGGGACAAAATGAGAATC
The DNA here is from genome assembly GCF_000935625.1 of Nanorana parkeri. NCBI lineage: Eukaryota > Metazoa > Chordata > Amphibia > Anura > Dicroglossidae > Nanorana > Nanorana parkeri. The sequence continues at coordinate 1,097,078 of NW_017306344.1, read as the reverse complement.
CTTAATGATAAGATATGAATGATTTTATATGTTATACAAGGAGTTTATCTCGTACAGCATAGCTAATATTTTACAGAATTTTAGATAACCAGGGTGATCATGGACAAGCTGCAATTGCCCATAAGAGAAGCACCTGACTTTAATAGAACACTAGTATTTACACCACGTGCAGTTTTATGTAATGTCTCCAGTCTATATGACTGTCTCCTTAAGCATGTCCCCAGTCTCCAAAACTATTTATAAAATGTCTGCAGTATTTGACCATCTCCTGTAGCATTTCTGCAGCCTCTGACCATCTCTAGTCGTATGACTGTAGTCTCTGACCATCTTCTGTTGTATGTCTGCAGTCTCTGGCAGCTTTATATAGCATTGCATTCACCTAATATTAAGTGCAGTTCTGTGGTGATTTCAGGGGGCACACATGACAGCCTCCCCATATATAAAAAAATGTTGGCTACCACTACTTTACACCATGCGTATGTGTGACATATTTCTTCATTCCAAAGGACCAGTTAGGGTGTATGTAATGATCTTGATGCCCCTTTTGTTGTTTGAAGTTTGGGTCTGCCCCAATTAATATTTTTGCTTGAATATAAGTATGTTTTAATGTGGTTTGGGCAGAGCACAAAATATTTAAATTTTAGAATTCAAAATGTTGAAGTAAGAGCTTACAGTTACTGTCTTACATACTTTTCTGGAGAGTGTCAGCTCTTTGTGCCGATGACTGCAAGCACAGGCGGATGAAGGGACAAGCCAACAGGATTTAATGCACAACACAAAGTTCCATCTGATGCTTGGCTTCAACAACCATTTTACACCCCCACAAACAGTAGTTCCTGGCCAACAGAGTTACAAAACTACCATCTGGAAGGCCAGTCTTATCTATTAATTGACTTCAGAAAGAGAGAACACTGATGAAAGTGTTGTATTGTAGTCCATTAATTACATTTGTACCTGTACTAATCTTACCACACACTGTCACATCTATAATAGTTATGAATATCACTGAAAATCATGTTGTGCAGCCATATCTAACTCTAAAGAAACCAAAGGGTGTATTGAGAAATCTAGCTCAAGAAAGGTCTATATTAGGCCTGCTGTATTACACAAAGAATACAAAAAAAAACAACACACAGCCAGCAACATATCACAGGAGGATTTAATCTAAATGGCAACATAGGCAGAAGAATTGAAATACTGATAAGCATAATACACCCTAGTGATAGCTTTGCCCCTGAAGGACTCTTGGGACTCTTGGCAATATGGTGAACAGTAAGCCAAGTAGAAGCACTCAACAACAGCATGAAATGTGATACAAATTTGAGCATGACACTACAGGAATAACACAGGAGGTCTGTATGGGCCACAAAATGGGTTGTATTCAAACTGCAGAGTTCAAACATTCGGACTTGATACATTTAGAAAAAAGTGGGTGGAAAAGATGGGCATGCATTTTGTTAAACCCATTTTGTTAAAAAAAATGTCTCTCTTACTCCCAGACCACATTCTAATTCCAGACCACATATTAGCTGAATAGGCACCACACTTTCTTAGCATCAGGGCCCAAATTACCATAAGGCACACCAAGCGCATAGCTAGTGGCACTTTTAGGGGGACACCTGCACCTTATGAGGGACTCCTGTATAACAATCACATACAGTCTGATTTGTTTTGTCACTATCACTATGTTTATAATGTTATATTATATTGTTTATAAGTTTATAATTATAACTAGGGTTATAACTAGGGTTGCACAGATACCAAGTACAGTACTCGGTACAAGTATGAGTACATGTACCGATACTTTTGAGCTCCAAGACTAGACTAGAGAAAAATTTAAAAGTTAGGAGGCAGCTGTCATTTGTAAGGAGCACACAGAGCTCCTGGGATTGGTACATCTCTTTTTTAATTTTGTTTTTATAAATATAAATAAAGGGATGCACAGATACCAGTTTTGCGAGTACGAGTACTGATACTTGCCGAGTACTTACAAGTACGAGTACTGATACATTTTTGTTTATTGTCATGTGACAGTTTTTCTAAAACAATACAGACTAATTATTTCAGGACAGTGGTGGAGGGCCAGAGCCCGGTCCCAACTGCAACCGCTGCAACCCTGGTAGTTCTCATGAAAATGCCAAGTATCTGCACTGGTACTTGAAAAGTATCTGTGCATCCCTAATTATAACGGAGTGCAGTCAGCCTGCAAAACAGCTTAGTACCTTGTCTCCTTAATAGGAGACCAATAGCATATGGAGTTGTGCACTTCCAGAATACACCCACTCTGTCTCAACTGAGCCATTGTTTTTTTTGAGGGTCACATGGTCACTGCCAAGCTTCTAGATTCCCATGAGTAATGGGTGATGTGTCCAATCCTTGTGATGGGCAGAGTTAAAGCATGTGCAGTGAGTCTTGATCTTTTTTTTTTGCCAGGCTAGGCAGCAGGAAGCTGACCCAAAATATGCATACAATGAGATGCTCACATACAGATTTTTGCATGGACCCTTTTGGAGAGCAGAACAGGGGGTGCATGCTTTCCTGAATGCGCAGAAACCCAGCTAAATACAGTTCATGATACTTTTTTATTTTTACTGATAGTTACATTTTCAGGCCAAACGTTCAGGGGCCCAATCTTTTCTTCTAGGATCCAAGCAGTACTTTATTTAATTAAGTCAGAATGATGTTCTCCTTGGGAAAGAAAACCTTGCTAGATTTTAAATGTAGACACATTGACACCAATACAAATCTGTTTCTAAAAAAAGGTTTACTTTCTTTATTTCGTGTTGAAATGGACCACCAGACTAATCATGTTTTACCCCGTTGAGTTACTATAACTTCCTGTCATGACAAATATAACCAATTGGTAAATTCAAAAGGTCAGCTTTATTCCACATGCTGTGTAAACAAAATCAGCACAACAGTGGCATGGCCTGTTTAGGGGGGGACGGACACTTAGGGCGCCAGATAATCTGCGCCTATAGAATGTAAGACTGCATCTACTTAGCACTCTTTTTTAGCTAGGTGTTGGAATTACGACTTACACCATATGCTTCATAGGCAGGTAAGCATTTTTATGACAAATTTCCTTTAAAATACTTATTATGATATATATGTTATTCTAAAAATAATTAATCCATTTAAAATGCTTTAGAAAGAAAATCTGTAAAACTCCCATTCACAGCAATGCATAGAAAGAAAATAAAAAACAATACATCTGTCCAGCCTTTATGCACAAATCAACTTGATCTGGGTCAGTTCTTGGGCCCATCGGATTGATTTGCTCATCTTTAGTACAATCATTTTTCAGCTTTGACCCCATTGTTTTACAAAGTAGTAAGAAAATAATTTTCTGAAATGTTCCTATACTTTTTACTAAAAAAGTAAAGAAGAGCTATCTTAATAATCTGTATGTAATAGTTTCAAAATGTATTAAATTAAAATGTTTAGACAAGCTGGTGCTTTAAGAAAGGCGATAGAAGACCGCATTTGGCCCATACCTGATGTAGATAACAAGGGTTCTGAACTGATAAACTTCTGTACTGTCAATCACTAGATCTAAATACGGCTAAACATTTACTGAGATGGAAAAGGATATTTATAACAGAAATCCTATGTGTGCATGTGTTCCATTGCAGATATTAACATATAACATTTATTTTATTTTTAGCAGGACTTGTTTAAGGTTCAGATTGTGGACTCTGGATGAGAGCTACATGCTAAGCTGCGTACTAATGGCTCAGGAGTCATGCTGCTTGTCAGGGTGACAAGTGAGACTGTGGTAAACATGGATAATATGTCTGTAGTCACACAACAATATATCTTACTTCCTTTTATATAGAAACAGTGGGAATTAAATATAGATTACATATAATTACCAATTTACTTTCACTATATCGAAAGATAAAAACAACATTGCCACGTGACCATTATGTAAACTACTTAACCACTTGTTGTCCGCCCAAGGTGAATACACGGGTGGACAACGGAAGATGGACGTGTATTTACGTGCTTTTTGTTTTCTGCTTGTATGCCTTCCTAGCGCGCATGAGCAGGGCCCCGCAAAACTCTTAACAGCCGGTACCGGCTGTGACATACAAGCATTCTGGCCACTCTAAAATGGCCCGATCGCTTGTATGATCAGAAAGTGCAGCCTCCCCCTCCTCCGCGCCTCCCTCTTGCCTCCACCGCTCCCCCACAACACCGCTGCTAGTTATCCCAGGCTCCGCTGTCCTCCCTGCGGGCCTGGGACAGGCACAGCAGCTTTTTTTTTTTAGCTGATGACAGAGGAGAGATCAGCATTTCCCAATGCTCTGGCGGAAGTGTGTTAAATCACTTTAGCTGTCATTTCTCTGGCTGCTATAGCCAGAGAAGAACCTGGTGAAGCAGATCTCTGCTTCATCAGCTTTTTTGGGAATCCTCCGGTGACATTAAGGTTTTAGAGACCCTCTGATGTCTCCATATAGAGGAGCTGTCATTATATATTAAAACTCATTCTAGGGCCATTAATCACTGATACCACTAAACTAATGAGTGGTAAAAACTTTTAAAGTGTCGCCTATGGCCAGTTTTAGGTATGGTAGTTTTCTGTTATTTTGCGGGTGCGTGCAATTTTAAAGCTTGACATGTTTGGTGTCTATTTACCCAATGTGATCCCCTCTTTTATATTTTACCAAAGAATTTGGTAAATATAAATGTTTCATAACATAATGTAGGGAAGTGTAACTGTAGGCAGTTTTTTTTCAAAATGGTCTCACGTTTTTCATTTCATAGTAAAAAATAAAAGTGGTTTAGTGGTTTAGGCATTTAATCACCATTGGTGATTAAATGCCACCAAAAGAAAGCTCTATCTGTCCCCAAAAAATGGTATAAAATGTATTTTGGTACAGCATTGCATGACTGAATAAGTGCTATTCAAAATACTGCAGCGCTAAATAGTGAAAAATGGCCTGAAATCATCTCTGAATTGGTGCTGGCACTGTCCTTCCTTTTGGAGGATGGCTACTTTTGTTCCCCATGGTCCCTGTGTGTGTTGTAAAGTAGTCACCGCTCCAAGCACGCTCCAGTGATGGACTACAATCTCACATGTAGTTTAATAATTTGTTTTGAAATTATAGTCCATCACGAGAGCATGCTTGGAGCGGTGGTTACTTTACAGCACACACAGGGACCATGGGGAACAAAAGTAGCCACCCTCCAGAAGGAAGGACTGTGCTAGCACCAATTCAGAGATGATTTGAGCATCTACAGAAAATGATGTGCAGATAAGCTACATTTTTGTTAATGGTACTGTACCTTAATGCTTTTTTAAAGTAGTATTAAAGTCTTTTTTTTCACATATCTACTGCTAGTAAGCACTAGATATATGCCCCAATGTTAAAAAAAAAAGTTGGCAAATACCAGCTAACTTGCCTGTGTCAGCGCCGTGGTGGTGTGGGGGCGGGGAAAGGGGGGGGGGGGGTTGGCGCATGCGCAGTCCAGAATAACTGGATCTGCAACACTGAAACTCACTGGACACAGCTGAGAGCCGTGGGACACAGAAGACAGGAGAGTCTACGCTGGATCAGAAACCGGCACCAGTGCTTGAGGGACTGCGGAAAACGAGTGGAAGGAAGACGTTGTTCAGATCAAGAGGCATCACATAAGGTAAGTCCTTGCCTTTAATGTAACTTTAATGATTTAACTTCTGAGTTAGTGTCACTTTAATGTGCTTATTCCTATGGTATTATTGTTTTTTACTAAGTGACAGGCCAAATGCTTTAGATTTTGCTCATCACTGGTGGAAAACGTAAGGTATATGTATAGCCAAAACTTTGTCTTTTCAGTTTTGGATAGAGTAGGGAAGGGTTAAAATCTCTGCTAGTTTATTTTATGATGTCTATGTCCAATTGGCTGAGATTTCCCCTCACTTTTTGTCCTGCAGATGCAACAGGAAGAGAAAATAAATCTCTACAAGGTGGAATCCCGCCCCTTAGACAGCTGTCACAGGAGCCACTCTTTCACTGAAATATTTATCCTAACCTCTTTTCATAGTGTCTCTTGCAAAATGTTGGATCTCCTATCAATTGTTGCCTCAGTGATAAGGATTCACGGGACAGAAATAGTGGGGGAAACTACCTAGTGGGGACAAAGCAATATAAAAATGACAGGGGCTCTAAGCCTTCCCTACTCTATTCAAAACTAACAAAAAATATGGTTATACACATAGTTAAAAGGGCATGTATGGTCAAAAACTAAAAATAAATATGGATTTCTATATTGAATTTCCATAAGCTGTATCCCACTCCTGATAACCATACAAGTGTAGAAGTCTGTAAACTATTTATTGAAGATGCCCATAGGATGAACTTCCTCAATGCACTGACACAATTTCACTCAGTCCTGTGAATATGAACTTCCTTGTGTCACTACTATAACTAAGCCTGCCATCTGAACTACAACTCAATGTCTGAACAATGTAACATCACCATTGCTTGCTGGACACAATGCATTATGGTATGGAGTCTTGAGAAATGGGGATTACATCACATCAAACAGTAGGGAAAGAGATGGAAAGCACACTTGGAATCCAGGAAGTTGTTGAAAGTGATGGGCAGACAGAAGGCAACACTCCCTATATAAAAGGGATTGCATTATCAAAAACAACTCTAGTATGTATTCATATTACAATGCTGATGTTATAACATTGAAGTATATTCTTGGACTTTACAAATCCTTTAACAGTAAAATGATCCTATTTCACTATAATTCCATAGAAAGTCAATGTGTACAGGTGAAAAAAGGACAGCTCAACGCTGTTCATTTGTGTTACTCTAAATATCATTAACTATATAACACTAACTAATTGATAATCAATATAAATATAATTTTACTGCAATCAGCTACTTGAAACCATAACTATGTCCTTTGGTTAGACCATTCGACATTAATAACACTTTCACTTTTTTTTTTAGATGTTTGAAGTTTTTTGATCTCCTGTTTTGCAATGACAAGCTAAGAAAGAATGACTACACATGACTTAAAAATCACATTTCTGCTTGTAGATACTTCCACTTAGAAGCATTAACATTAAAAAATATAATTTGTTTCACAGACAGGGTGTAAATTATATTGTGGCTGTGTTTCATGGATTTTGGCTATAAACAGTGCTCAGCAGAGCTTTAACTACTTAGTGTCTGCAAACTGTACACTAATATTGGCACAACTTCTCCTGCTGTGAGAAACAACGTTAGTCCATGTTGCAGATATGAGCTATAAACGTATAAAGGTGACAGTCGCTGGTCTCAATCTAACAATCAGCAACCAATCAGTGTGGATTCTGATCATGTGATTAACATTATAACAAATCATGCTGATCCATAATTGGACTGAAAGTTTGTTCACAAACAAATGTTTGCAGGCTGCAGATGGTATTGTGCCTCTCCCACTGTGCACAGTACAGTTTTAACATTATAGAATGTAAAAAAGGTTGAGTTTTGATAAAAAGTGAATGCAATAAAAAGCCATATATTTCCTTAAATAGAATGTAACATTCATTTAGGTAGGCAAATCAGCTGTAGAGTTATTGGCTAGTAAACTGACGCATACTGATACTGCAAAATTTGAGCTTTACTGACCTTTGGTCATAGTAGTGCTACTGAAAATTAGGCTTTGAAATGCGCATATGGATCATGGTCTACCTGTTGTGTACCTCATTGTTCAATTCAGGCATTCCTTATAAGAACACCCACTCCCACTTGGTAATTTGGTGATCCAGGAACATGCTTGTTTGTGACACTAGACCACCCACTGCAGGCTCTTTGCTACCCCTCACATAGAGCAAGCCTTATGTTAAAAAAATGGGGGCATTAACAAATTTCTCACAACCATCAAACAGATTTAGACCTACCATGGAAGCGTGAATGTAAATGGTGAAACTGAAAGAAGAAATAGTGGACATTAAAATGCACTTGATTTGTAAATAAATAGGCAATTCCTACTGTTCTACTGACCTGCTGTGGTGTGTGCTTATTCATGGGATTACACAAAACGCACATTGAAGTGGACCTTTTAGTAGTTTTATAAGACTGTATTAATACAGTACAATCCTTAATTGTCACAATACTCAGCAGCATTATGGCAAAATTATGCCTTTTATCATTAAGTCGTTGATATCTAGTCAATGACTTTACCAAGGATAAAAGTTTACATTTAGTCAGCTGCAGACAGGAAGAAGCATTTCCTCAGTCACAAACTGGGACTGTGCAGATGGAAACTAACCTGTGTAAGACATTTGTGAACACAGCCAAGAACTGCACAGGTACCATGAACAAGATTGCATGTAGATGCTGATCCTGGATGGTGCATTAGCAAAGATGGCTACATCCTGGAGAGAAAAATCAAATCAAAGCATTGTTGGGGAGAGTACAGAGATCTTTGTGAGAAGTAATAAATGCCTATAACCTAGCAGGCATACACATAACATGAAAAATATAACTGATGCTAGATCCAGTTTAAGCTAAGATGTTTGAACTTTCTGAGTCAACCATGACTAGACTGTAGCATATGTCACATGATGGGATAACAGTTATGGGCTGACAGATGTGACAACATGTTTCAAACCCTGCCCTCCCATTGTCAAACATATTAAATGATCTTTGATCTCAACGACTTAAAGGAGAACTATGATATGAGTGATTTCCACTCATCTCATAGTTCTAAGCCGACCTGTGACAATGAGACTGTCACAGGTCGGCTCAGTAGAACGGGAGGTGAGGGAACACATACCGGATTCCCTCACCTCTCGATCCTGTCACGGCTCTCTGCCGTGACAGGGGGAGGGGCTGCATTCCCCTCTCACCGATCCGATCTGCCAGCGCTGACTGGCGGAACGGACGGGGGAGGGGGCGGGTACAGCTGGCTCTGCCTCTAGATAGGCAGATCCAGCTGTCACTCACGCAGCTGGGCGGATCCCGTCAAAAGAGTCGTGATCCGTCCCGGCTGCGGCGTCTGTATACTGAGCTTAGGGTAACGGGAGGACGCTAGTTTGTGTCCTCCCGTTACCCTTTGGAGAACTATGGGGAAAAACACTGACCCCATAGTTCTCCTTTAAAGAAGACACGAACTTGACCATGGTTTCATGGAGTGTTCAAAGTAAAGTGAATGGCTAACATATTACAAGATGTGAATAAGAGGCATACCTCTGCATGAGTAAGTATCTGATTCAGTTCATCATTAGGATTTAGTGTAGCCTTCAATATCTCTTTTAGTACAATTGGTGGGAATGTTTATAAGCCCAGATGTTTCTTTTAGAACAAGTGTGACGAGGCTGAAGTGAGGCATTCCATATGCTAAATTTCAGGGTTTCATTTAAAGTATGCGTTTCTATCCAAGTGGTTGAAAGTCTATCACACTGCAATTTCACAAATGTTACATGTCTCTCTAGAGCAAATAGAGGTTTAAACATGAAAACAGACTGGTTACAGAAGGGAAAGTAAAATCCCAGATCCACTAAACTATATTTTCAAGTTGCCTCCACAGAAGAAAATATAGTGAAATAATTTAGAAAGTTGTTAACATCACAAGGGATTCCTCCACAGGCAAAGATTCCTTTAATTGGGATAAAGTAAGACTTCTTCACAGATGTTGTTTGCTGATAATCTTTCAAGAACACATACCCAGGGCTCCCCGTTGGGCATATAAATTGAAGGTAACAACATCAGAAGTATCCCAGGATGCAGTTGTAAGAGTGTGTTTATAGCCTGATAATTCCTGGTGCTTTTCAGGTTAGGTTTTGGTGGGCTGAGAATGAATTTTTAGTAGGGTTTTATGGTGCTGTTAATAGCAAACGGCGTGACTTCCACCAGGTGAACAAGTATGTGTGCTTGTATATTCAAGCACCATCAGATTCTTCTTCAATCAAGAAGAGCTTTTGATGAAGTAAGACAAACACACACAAAACTTTACATTATGTGTGCAAACGACCATCTGAAGGTGAGATATAAGCCAAAAAGTATTACATTAGTTAATTTGATACTGTTTAAAGTTAAGCTTTTGAGGTCGCTAAACAAAATCAGGTAAAAATGTTACCCATTTGGTTTGCCCTAGGAGTCTATCTCTAAAAAAGATAAGCAACTCTCCAGTGCCTAAGTCCTTCCCAACCTTAAGACATAATTATAAAGAGTCATAATTTTGATCCCAGTGTATCACATCCTTTTTGAATGCAGAGCATATATCATCTAACCCGACAGAAAACATTGCTGTTACAATATACAATGGATGTAACAGCAATGCTTCTGATTAGATAGCAAGCATAATGAAGAAGAACAGGGTGTGGGACATTTCACCTCAAACCAGAGAGGTCCTGTAGCAATGTTGCAATTAAGGAATCCTTCAGAAGTTAACATGGGGGACGGGGGACGGGGGGCACAGTTTTAATACCTGTTAATAAAGATAACAAAATACTTGAAATAAATTACACTGCATTAGCGTTAGCTAAAGTAGCAAAGCTTTCCAGTTGCTGTACAGTACAGAAAACATGATATTGATGCTTTAAATATTGTACAGAGCTTTATTCTCTGGATTATAAACGGTATGGTAGGGCTGGACAAATCTTCAAAAACACTGGC
>NW_017306344.1:1079244-1086386 GCF_000935625.1 Nanorana parkeri | reverse complement strand
CACAGCAACCATATATAGTTCTCATAACCTCCCTGCCCTCCATAGCAGCTATATATATAGTTTTTTACCTTAGGGTAGATGGAGACATTTGTATTCTCAAAAACAATAGTGCCTTTCTGTCAAGCTTTCCTTAGAATGAGATCATGGTTCTTACAATTTAGCAACCTAGCAAGATGAGGCCTGGATGGAGCACCTTGAGGTGGAAGTTTAGCAGGCACCCTATTCGCTCTTTCGACTGCAAAGGCAATGGAACATTGCACTTCAGGAAAAATAGTTCACAACAGTTAAAAGATTGTCTGTCTGCCTTTTCTGGGAGCCCTATAACATAAATATTGCTCTGTCTTCGATGGTCATCTGCTTTTCGATGACAAAATTCGACTACCTTTTCTGATGCTGATAAATGGGTAGGGAAGGGGAAAAAGGCATCTTACAAGGAGGAGAGATCCTGTACTCTATGTAATTCTCAAATGTTTTTTTAGACTCTGGCAAATAAGGCATATATCAATCTTAATCGTATCTATCTTTCCTGTCAGGGAGGTATTGCATGCTGTAATGGCAGCCAATACCTCATCAATTAGCTGTTCCAAAGTAAGTTTACTAGCCACGTCTGGTCCCCCAAGCTTGCCTGGCCCTATGGTATTGCACTAATTGTTGTTAGGATGAGTAGGGTTCTAGCTTTCATCTTGCCTCTACTCCAAATGTTAGTAAGTATTCAAAGTTCAAAAAGCAACACCTAGAAAAATGTAGTAGTTAATACATACTGAGTAGCAATCACTTAATTGTACAAAAAGCGATGTTTTAGGTCCTTCAGGGCCTTTTCAGCCAAATCATTATACTTGTGGTTAGCAATGGCATACTCCACGTTAGGCAAATTAAATAAATACCATCTAAATTCAAAGGTTCTAATTAAACTTCAAAGGGATGTAGGAAATAGCATCCAAAATGTCATTTTTACAAGTTTTTTATCAATGCACAGATCCCACTTTTAAAAAGGGTATGTTGGAACAGATGTACCTTTGAATTAATGTGTAAGAATTACTTTCTGCTGAAGGGTGTACATTGCGACTTTACAGCTATATTGCCTGTTCGTAAATCCATTTTCTAACAATAGAAAATGTAATAACTTGTGAATCTTGGACAGGCTAGTGAAAGCAAAGTGGTCTCCCAGTGTTTGTAATTGGGTTGCAATCAGAAGTCAAAAATTGCAGCCATAACCATGCCATGTCCTTGGAAGGGTAGACAGAATTGGAATGTTTAAAAGAATATGAATTTGGGTTATCTTGATGCCTATAAACAAAGCACCATCAGTTTTTACAGAATATGCATTAACAGTACCTCTAGATTATTTATTCCAGTGTTTTACACATTTTTATTCAGATAAAAATGTATGTATTTATTTATTTGTTCATTCCAAAATGAAAGACGATAGATAGATAGATAGATAGATAGATAGATAGATAGATAGATAGATAGATAGATAGATAGATAGATAGATAGACATTGGCCATTTTATTAAGTGACGGGCAGACAGCATCAAAAGCAGGGTTCTTAGATCGACAAATTATATACTAAATGGAATATTAATATTTTAGAAGAAAAGAGAATCTGTCATGACAAGAAAAAAACACGTTGGCATGTATTAAATTAACGAACCTTCCTTCAGCAGCTTCCAGAACCCTGTGTCCATGGACGAATCTCAGGCCCTTCAGACACGCAAATCTCTGACAGTTCCGGGTAGCTTGACACTACCTCCTGCCCTTGCACATACCTTTTAGCCTATTACTATAATAGACAGCCCAACTGACCTGTAGGAATGCGTAGGTGGAAGAAAGAAGTGGGCAAGCTTCTCCACCATCAGAAAATGTGGCAGCTTTGACTTTTAGAATAGCCTAACAGCTTTAAAAACAGGCATCTGGAGGTGTAAAAATCCTGTTGGTGTGAGTGGGATACTCAACTGCAGAGTAGGCTTTGGATGACGGGACTCAGTATATGACTCCTGGTTATCACTCTCCAATTATTGTTCAATGGAGGTTGGAGTCAATTACATCATTTCCCGTCAATTTGGCTTTGGTGGCATAGTCCTAGTGGACAGGGCGTACCAGAAGATCTCTGGTGAGTAAGGTTACTCTCCCCTCTGGTTAGGTCAGCCTCCCTAAAAGTACAGATTAGGCTTCAGGTCATGTAGCTTAATTGCTATATAATAACTCGCATAGCCCCGGCTGAGTCTGATGGGGTTAATGCGGCAATGCACTCCAAAAGTAATATAATACTTAGCACAGTCTTAGTCAAGTAGCAAGGCCAGGCAGGCAATGCAGACAACCTTATTTAAGAATCAGACCCTTATTGTTCAGAGTAAGCAGGCATGCAAGTAATTAGCAATATATATATTTCCGTTTAGACTTCGTTAGAGTATGCAGGTATGCAATCAATTGGCAATATATATAAATCCATTTAGACTTAGTCAGAGTATGCAGGTATGCAATCAATTGGCAATATATGTATAAATCAGTTTAGACTTAGTCAGAGTATGCAGGTATGCAATCAATCAGCAATATATGAATAAGCGCAGTAGCACTCAATGTCTCCAGGTAATGCAATTTAGCATACCGGTAGGTTAATTCAGTCCCATTTACAATGGCTCTTCTCTAGCCTATGTCAATTGCAGTAAAGTTCATAAAGCTCATGTGCGTGGCCCCGCATAGCGTCGCTGGACCGCGGACGGGTGAGTCTATCACAGGAGGCTGCCTGCATTTTATATCTGTATTTATTCATGTGGGTTTTGTTGGTAGACTGTACTCCCTGTGTGCATCTTAAAGCCTTAATTTGACATCTGAATATAATGGTTGAAATGCTTTCATAAATGCAAACGGACAAAAGTATTTACATTAAGCTAGCCACATACTGTATACATGAAAAAATATCAATAACTTCATTCATTGAATTTAGTTTCCATGAATGATTCTCCACCATTAAACCCAGTAAAGGTGAAATGCAGAAAATTAAATTAAGCAATAATATTACTTTTAGCTTTTTTTCACTTTTCAGACCATTTGGACATCTCCCATATTATAAATATACATGTTTCTGGGACATCATTAGTACTTTCACACAGTTATCCTTTAGCTCACCCCTCTCCCCCCCAACACCCCTTATACATCTATATAACTGTAAGTAAAAGATCAAGTGGGAGAGTAAATAGCAGTGGCTGTCAGGCTCACCTTGGGCTGCACAGCGGAGATCTGGCAGGAGCGTGGACAGATGGGTATAGAAATAATGGATCCCAGCCATCAGCTGTAAGTGCTCCTGAATGTGCCCCTGCTGGTATGCACTTAAACATGATAGACAAAGTCCCAAGGGATAGCTGCATGAATGGTCACTTCACAAACTAATTACTAGTGTACTTTTTATTACTGTTGCACAGCTATACTGTTACTTCCCTGTTAGTACAGATCACATACTTATTTTATTATATGCCTAAAAGCAGTAAAAAAAAGCATTTATACGATTTCAATTTAGGTAACGAGTAAAATTAAATAGTGAACTATGTTTGCTTTTAAAGAAATGCTAAAATTGTGCAAAGTTGGTTATCCCTTTTATGCTGTGATTCCTGTATACATGTCAGGGTTTATTTTTCAAATATAAGTTTAATTTTTCTACTTTGTCAGACAGAAGAGGCACTAAGGAAATCTCCCAAATGGAGACCCAGACAACAATAAAACATTATTCAATAACAACAGAGTGTAAAAGGATTTAAATCTCTTTTTTTCCTATAGGGGAGATTTTCTTTAACTTCCTGTCCTGGTGCCAGATTATAGAGCAACAGTCAGTAATGGGAAATCTTTCCAATGCAAACAGTTTTGGAAGTGAGGCAATTAAGAGGGGTGATTTTGAATGTTTAGTGGTGATGGTAACATCGGCATCAAACTTTTTACTGTAAACTCCCTAAAAAAGACTAGAGGCCACCACCTAAAATTGGTGGAGAAAAGATTTAACCACAAAGGGCATAGGGCAGGGGTCTTAAACTCAATTTATTCGGTGGTCACTGTAAAGTGGCAAAAAAAATTTTGTCCCGTGGGGGCCGCTTCCCAAATTTCATGCTTGAAAAAAAATGTTACTACATATGGTTCCATTGTTAATATCTGCGCATGTTACAAACATTTACAAGCGACAACTGTCACCCATTCAAGTTAATGATCAGGTGACAGCCGCTGCATGTACATGCCTGCATACTGCATTTAATCATATGTGGAAAGATTACATGCAGTTAGCAAGCGATAACAATCTAGGGACAGTGAATGTTTTTGTAACTGCATGTAATCATATCAGATACCATTACATGCGGTGTGCAGGCGTTTACATGTAGCAGGAGTCACCTGATCATTAACTTGAACGGGTGACAGTAGCTGCATGTAAACACCACATATGAGTAAGGTCTGGTGCAGACCTTACTAATCCATCCTTTCGGCCAGAGCTCAGAGCTGTCAGAGCTCTGGCCGAACAAAGCTAGTGAGTGCCGGAGCTGACAGGAGCAGGTCTGCTGTCTGCATCCAACAGAGATGCAGACCGTAGCTGCCCCGCAAGTCAGGTACGTGGTCCATGACCGCGTGCTTGACTTGCCAGCTGGCTGCGGGCCAGTTAGCTTGCGGGGCAGTACTTTGAGTCCCCTGGCGTAGGAGCTTCTTTTCAGTTAGAGTGGTTACATTTTAGAACTCTCTTCCACAAGCAGTGGTATCAGCTGAGAGTATTGAATCATTAAAAAATCATTTAGATACCTAAGAGACCGTAACATACAGGGGTACAGGTACTCTTAAAAACTAACCCACAAAGGAACTTAGATACACACATGCACGCACAAATACACACAGTTCTACCGAACCGAAGGGGTCCTGGGGCCGAAGCTAGCCGAAAGCTACGGCCAGATCCTTCGGCAGCTTCGTGAATAGACCCCTATGTATTATCTTCTACTAGAGCAAAAGGTAAAGAAATACCTGCTGCTAATTGCTCTCAAGCTTACATAAGGATTTGAATTTGTGCCACCTACATCAAAAAGTAACAAATGTATTTTTATTCCACAAATGTCCTACAAAAAGTAATTCAGTTTCTTTGCTTAAGGGCCAGTTCACACCATATGCAGTTGTGATGCAGTCCGTTTTTTTTGACTGCTGCAGTCAAAATACATCCCAATGCTTTCCTATGGGTTTTCTTGTGCTTAATTCACACCATTGCAGTCAGTTCAGATGCAGTCAGAAAAAGTACTGCTTGTCCTATATTAGCTACATCTAACTGCACGAACCGCATCAAAACGCATCAAAACGCACTGAAACGCAACGGAACGCATAAAAAAACAATTGATTGTGGCATCGTCCAGGGACATGCAGGGGAAAAACGCATTAAAAAACGCATCACAAACCCGTCAAAACGGCTCGCAATGCAACTGTGCAGATGCACGCAGTTGTGATGCAGTTTCTGGTGTGAACTAACCCAAAAGCCCATCTCTAGGCAAATCTATATACTATGAGGACAAACCTAGACAATCAATTCAGAGTATCCTATAGTGCAGGCCCTTACAATACAAAGTTGTTGGTATGTCACACTACTACGTGTGGTGTCCTTTTCAGAACAAGGAAAAAAGACAGGTCACTGCTGGGGAACATAGAAAACAATTGTTCACACCAAAGCGGGGGTTTGATATGCGGTGTGGAAACGTGCTGCATTTTTTTTGCAGCTCTGGATGGCACCGTGGGTCAATGCCGCACTGCGTTGTGGGTACCTGAATAGAGTGTACAGTTTGTATACTGAAAATAAAGTCAAGAAAAAAGTAAACAGTGTGATGAACTGAGACAGCGCATCACAACGCCCCTCGACAAACATGTCACAGCACTCTAGCCTACCCACTAAAAAAGGGTCATGTTAGTAGACAGACTAGCGTAAACGAAGCCTAAAGATTGTCCGATAAAATTGTATAGTGCATGGCCAGCTTTATCACAGGTAAAGGAGGTGTGGGGGAGGTTTTTCAGGTTTTTTTATGTAACATGTCTAGCTAATAACATGTAGATTGTATATTGTTTTACTTTAGCCAAACTCTAGGTAATATTGCTGTGTTCTAGAGGTTATTTAAATAATTTCCCGAATTGCAGCTTTTTTTTACTACTGTGTGATCATTAGTATAATTAGCATGCCACGAAAGAAGTAAACAGATGCAATCAGCAGGATTCGGACCATAGGCTTTATGGGAATGGAGTAGGTGGCAGGCCATGTCACCTCAGCAATAGGCAAGCCTCCTTCTAAAGGTGCCCATACACTGCTCGATTCTCATACGAGAATCGCGGGAAATCCCGCGATCATACGAAAATCGAGCAGTGTGAACGGAGACGTGCGACCGTTTCTACTGTACGGTCGCACATCTTCCGTCGCACCAGCATGTTCGAAAACCAGCCGGGAATCGTACGATTCTCGGCTGGTTAGAACGGTGCTCGGAAGACAAATGCCGAACGGGCCGGTGTGCGCACGCGCACACTGCCCGTTCAGCATTGAGGTCATCAGAAGCCCGCCCCTCAGGGGTCCAAGTTAGGCAGATCGTACGTTTTTTTAATCCCTGTACAACCATCGCAAGACTAAGGTCTTGCGATGGTTGTAGAGTGTATGGCCACCTTTACACAGGAGGGTCTTGTTTACAACAGCATTTGATGCAGTCCAGACTGCCCTAGGTCTCTCAAGCATGTTTTACATGGTGCCTTAAAGGAGTGTTCACATATTCATAAGTATAGATTCATATGTTTCTGTAAATATTTTGAAGATGCATTGTGCAGTCATAATAAAAAGAATCAAATACAATTTTAAAAAGCTGAAAAAGTGTATTTTTCTCTTTTCTTTTTTTTTTTGTCGTTAAAATGCATAAGTAAAATAAATGATTCTTGGAAGACAATGTCATCAAATTAAATCAAAATATGCCTATCACTTCAGTATCATTGAGACATTTATTGCTGAATCAATGGTTACGTACTTGAAATGTAAATATTGCTCTGGGGTCAATGGCCACTATTCCTAAAGTGCTTAATAAAGGAGACATTTTTATAGTGGATTGTACCAAATATACAGATGAAAAAAAATTAAAAATAAATAAATATATATATAATATACTA
>NW_017306344.1:1020423-1079142 GCF_000935625.1 Nanorana parkeri | reverse complement strand
ATATATTTAAATTTATTTATTTTTACCTGGTGGATTTGCATTGCTGCCTATACAGTTCTGAGATTTAGGCAGTTCTGCCACACAGTTCAGCCCTGCATTGCAGGGAAGGAGACCTGATGCTTCTTTCTCACCTCCATTCCATGACTGAACAGTGAAAGGTGAAGGAACACGCTGATGAGTGTATCTATCGTTCACTCTTCCCTTACAACCTATCAGCATTCTCTTTGCATTGCAACACACCTAATTGGCTCATTGTGTTGCTTTTCCTTCCCACTCTCTAAGCTCTGTTGTTCAGGGACTGGAAGAGGTTGATACCAAGTCAAATTAAGGTACTTGCATATTAAAAAATATATTTAATAATGTATCAATAATTATAGAGCTTCATTCATTTGTGCCTTTTATATCTGCATGGGGTTTATCCTTGAATGTCCAATTAGGCTCAAGGGAGTTTTAAAATAGAAGAAAATTGACAAATGTTTATTGGGTTTTCAACTTGCACATAGGCAATTGTCAAGGCAGGAAAAGCCTGGTCCAATGCTTGGATATACGCACCCCCCTAAATAAAATGGTTAAAAATAACATTAAAACACCAGATGGATCCCAAGAGGATGATGAAGAAAAACCTAGAGTGGCCTCATCTGATTGTTCGTCAGATCGACCGGCTTTTAATTAAACCTCCCGCTTGTGTCTTTCAAGGTTCTGCCAGGGCTGATAGAGTGGAGCAAAAATGTGATGCAGAGAAGAGAGAGAGAGAGGGGAGGGTGGGAAGCAGAGAAGTGAATGTAAGAAGAGGGACTGTCTGTAGGTTTAATGGATGCAAAGTGTTGTTTTGCTGCTGTCTCCCTGGATCATTTGCTGTTATTTCTAGGCAGAAACTAAAGTGTTTTTAAATGGCTAACACTTATGGGCGTTAACGTGTGGCTTTCTACGAGCTTAGGTCTGAAAACACATGTCAGATTCAGAGCTCCCCACTCCAACTGCTCCAGCTTGGTTAAGAAGTCCTCTTTCACAAGCTCTCAGTCACAGCTGAGTAAATTGTGAATTGATCTGTTGCAGCTCAGATGTTGCAGTTCACAACATCATCACGTCTCTCTCGCTGGCTGCAGTGAAGTGCCATAAGTCAACAGGGGCAAAAAAAAGCCTACTGTGATGAAAATGCGAGCTCTTGGGGTACACTTAAGTAGCGGAGGTAGCGAGGCTAATATTGAGTAATTGGATTTAGCTGGCAGAACCTGCTTTTAATACTGAAAGATTTGGTTCGGTAGCTGAAAATGGGATTAAATACAGAGAAAGAAGAACATGGCAACAGATAACACCCATTTGTCGTACACAGTCTGTCATTTTCCTAGGTGCTTTCAATCCAATTTGATCCTTGCGCTACTGTTGTTTTCAGTATGACCTGATGCATGTCCTCAGCAATGCTGAACTGCCTCTCTTCCTCCCTGCTGGTAGACTCTTGTGTGGGCAATAAATAAAGAAGAAAATTAAAGAGAGTGAGGGCGTTCTAAAACTGTCTATCAAAACAGACTAATCAGCCAAGTTCAGATTATAGAAACATATTAATTATCATACCTATTTGTGTGTACACATACATAGTTGTATAATTATAACCTTTGGCTGATAATAACATGGAAACCAAAATGAATGCTCATATTCTGAATCTAAGACATTGCTAGATCCTGCAACCCAGGGCATGTTCCCCGTGTCTTCTACTGAGTCTCCTTTTTAGTTGCTGTTGCCATCATCCTAAGTACGATCCTGTAGACAGACATTGTTCAATTTTGCTAAACTGATTATTTTTATCTTGTATATCCACTCTATGTGCAAAACACTGTTGGAACATCATGTACCACTTTTACTTGTAAAAAAATTTTTTTTAGCCAATTTGTAATACTTGACTTTAAATTCCATTCATGACATAGGAAGAGAAGACAGAAGACATGCTCAGCATGTTCGGCCGACCCGAAGTGCAGAAGGAGTTCGACTCAGCCGATCCAACATCTGGATCGGCTGAGCCAAACCTCCGGCAGGCTACTCACTGCTGTTCGGGCTATTCTTAAAGATCCCGAACAACAGTGAGTGAATAGCCGAATGCCGCCGAGCGGCATTCGCCTCGACTGTTCTGCTCGGTCCCTCAGAGGTACCGAGCAGAACAGAAAATAGTGAAAAAAGTTAAAAAAGTAAATAGCAAACGGTTGTGCGGAGCTAGCAGTGACAGAAGGGGGGCACCTTTCCTGGTGCAGGTCACATTTATTTTCAATGGTCATGTAAAAACATAAAGGTACTCACAAACGTAGGTTAAAAAACAGCCATATGTGAAAGCTGGCAAGCAGATGGACATCCACTGGGGGGTTCCTGTGTGCGAGTGACGTTAATGCGTTTCCAGGGCACGCCCCCTTCATCATGTTCTGATGAGGGAGCGTGCACCAGGAAAGGCGCCCCCTCTGCCTTCTCTTCCTAGATCCCACAGCTTTCCCGGCTTTTTTGGGGGCAGCATCCTGCAGTATGCCTAAGAGGATTTCCCATTGAGGAGAGATTTTTTGCAGCGCTTCATTGCTTTTACTTTCCATTCATCACATTGCGTATATATAATTTAAGTTTGATTATTAATGTACAGTATACGGCCAATTACATTTTTCCAGAAAAAAAGTTATTTCAAATCCAAATTTCATCTAAAGACAATTCTTCTATGGTTTAATTAGGGATATACGATATAAGGTATGGTGGATGCAATGGCATGGCTAGATATTTTGGGGTATCCTTTTGAGTGCTCTGGTTCTATGGCCCTGTACTGCCGCCAGCAAATGACAGAAAAAGCAGCAGGGAAGGGGAAATAAGAAAGCAAAAAGAGAGGATAAGGGAGAGTGTTGTAAGAGTTCAGTCTAAGTGCCCAGCGGTGCCCTGGGTCTTTTAGGATGCTAGCAACTTCCCTGCCCCAAGTACAAGAGGGCTTTTGGTTTGTGTAGCAATTCCTGGTTAGCAATAGGTTAAACTAAGAGTAGCGCAATTTGTTACGATTGTGTGACTCATCCCAGTTTGTGCAAAATGTGGTTCAGTTAGAGTCGTGCCTAGGTGGAGAATAAAGCAAGCAACCTTATGCCTATGGCGTAGCTCTTTATGTCATACACTGCAATTGCTCTCTAGGCTATATAAAGATGATAAAGTACATTAGGATGAGGCGGAGGGAGAGGGGTCTTTTGTGTTAACGTTTTGTGGCTAAAAAGTGTTCTTATCTTGGAAAGTATGCTTACACACAAAACTAAGGGGTCTATTCACGAAGCTGCCGAGGGCAGCCGAGTGAATGACCGATCTGAAGTAAGCCGAACACTGTTCGGGTATTCACTTCAGGCTGGTACGGCTAACTTCAGCCGTACATCGGCTGAAATCAGCCGTACATCGGCTTGCTTCGTGTGGCTTCGGGTCGGCCAAAGCCACACGATAAAAAAAAAAAAGAAAAAGCAGTGTTTCTCTCCTGGGCGGCCAGGAGCAGGAGACTCCCGGAGCGCCCGGGAGAGTTGGGCTGTCTGGAGATCAGTGTCCCTGGTTAGCTGATAACCAGGGACACTGATCTCTCTGCAAGTGGCCGGAGCCAGCCGTAAGATCACGGCTGGCTCCGCCCAGCTGTCAGAAGCAGGCTGTCAATGGCCGGCCGCTCGGCCAGCTTCGGCTTTCACCTTGGCTCAGTCGAGCCGAAGCATGTGCCTTCGGCCGGACTGAACCGCTCGGCCGACTTTGGGAGCTGTACGGGCTACAGTGAATAGCCCGTACAGCAGCCCTTCGGTTCTACTGAACCGAAGGGGTCCTGGGGCCGAAGCTAGCCGAAGGATCAGCCGCAGCTACGGCTAGATCCTTCGGCTGCTTCGTGAATAGACCCCTATATGTATAGTGGAATTTGAGTGGCTTTCCTGGGTGTATGAGCTACAGGTTGAGTGACAATTAATTTGGAGGATCTTGGGGATTAAACCTGGTCTGCATTTTGGTGAAAATTGGTGAGAAGTGTGCTAGTTGATATCCTCTAAGGACAAGCATTAGTGATGAGAAAAAATGTATGATATTGTACAAAGTGGCCAAAGGAAAAAAAAGGAACTGTAGTTTAAAAATAGGTTTATTAGCACAGATATATACAGATACGTGTACCACAAGTGTATAAAGAAAACTTAATGAGTCCTAAAAGACATTTTCTTCCAGTATAGTATATATTTTTGCAAAAAAACAAAAAACAAACAGCAACCTATCCCAGGGAACATGGACAAATTAATATTAAAAAGGCAAGGTAGGACAAGAGTTACGACCATATAACGAAATAAAGGCTCCAACTAAACTGAAACAAATCTAATCTCAAAATTCTATTTTAAATTAGCATCCCATTGCATTTCCTCACTGTACAAAAGACTTTATTACCATTATTTGTAGAAGAAATGTATTTTCTGGTACTTGAATGTGTCTCAATCCTCAACGATCTCCAGAATATTAAAATAATATGTACTTCATCTGGTAAGTGGCCAAATTTGTGTCTTACAACTCTTTAAGCATTAATACTATAGAATTAATTGTGCACAATTTAGTTCCATGTGCCACTGAGCAGGGCTAAATTTAATTTTCACCCATGTTCCCAAAGACATAGCTAATTTCCAGTTCTTCATTTGTAGCCACTACCTTGAGGTTTCTATAATGCGCTTGACATAATGGGGGTGATTTACTAACCTAAACACACACACACACGCACAATGCATTTTTACACAGCAAAACGTATTTATCAACCAAACACGAGCAACGTGTCACATTTTCACGCCATTATGGCGCGTTTTTATGTATTTACGTACGTGCACGTCATGTAGCATGCGCCATAGGCTACACGCCGCTCTAATAGCGGCATGCAAGTCTCTAAAAGCATATTTCCACTAATGCCATATATGGAAAAATCATGCACATGATGCATATATAATGCTGCTTCACAGTTTAGACAAAAATGGTTAGCTCATGCATTTACATTCCTGCATTCATCAACGCAAGCAACACAACGTAGAGCTAATTTACACAACATCACCTTGCAATTCATGCAGGGCTTTGCACAACACACCCGCTGGGTGTGTACACACTACAAAGGTGTTTAGATTCCACCAATAGATCATGCTGGGAGGGAACACACTACAGAGGTGTATACTTGTTCGTGGCGTGTTTATAAGGTTAGTAAATCAACCCCAATGTGTTAGAATATCACAGCTCATGCAAGCAGACATGGCCAGAGTTAGACAGGGTATATAAAACAGCCCTAGCATTAAACATGTCAACCCTCATATGATTGTGAGACCAAACTTTGTTTCAAATGAGAGAACAATACTTATATGTACTGAGGCCAACCAAGGGCAGAACCTCAACAAATTGCAGTGAATCATTCTGTCCTGGGTAAACAGCAAGATTTATCAAAACTGAGCAGACTGCAGGGGCTCATAGAATCCCTCATATGTTTTCAGAATCACCATCTCTTTTTGAGAAAGCTTCCAGATGACTGGTCCAAGGTATCAGAAGATAAACAGTATTACTATAGTGGTAGAAATGGATAACATAATTCTATAGCGTAGCTGGTTACATTGAGAAGTTTCCATCTATGATTAAAAAGAAACATTTTGTTAATCCATACTACTGGCACTTGGGCTAGTTTAGATGCTTCAGTAATGATAGCACACACACACACGTCAATAGTTGGCATTCATGGTCCTCTTTTAACCACATCACCAACTAGAATCACTGCCTAATTCTAATAATTGTGAATAATTTTCCGTATTCTTTGTTAGAACAATACCACTTTTCTTGTCATATGTGCCGGATATGACTATATTAATCTAGCTTAAGCGTACATGCTGCATAAGGGAAGATATATTGCAACTCATTAATTACATCCCAGACAGCATTGTGATCATTATAATGAAAAAAGCAATTAATGCATGTGTAAATATATTAAATTAATGTTGGGCACTGTCAAACATAGCTGATAGGGCTTAGCCTTTTTTAGAAAGCAGTAACAATCATAAAGTTGTTCTCAGCTCTACTAACGATTGCACAAATTACCCTGGAACCACTTTCCCTAATTTTCACCATTGTAAACTTCTGGATTGTATTTACTGAAATAAGGTGAACTAGGAAATTATTTTAGATCATAATGAACGATACTTAGAAAATACAAAACTGCAATGACTACACTGTTGCAGCTCTATTGCCACTTGCACATTGGTATCACTAGTGCCAGTGACAAAATAGACAGTACTTTTTATACTGAAACCTTTAAAGACTGAATGCAGTGTATCCTTACTGTCACATACAGTATATCTGTCTAAAAAAATAATAAACATGTTACAGTTGTTTCATGTGCTGATAGCCGAACTCTAGGTAGCTCTTGGATCAGTGGTTTTGATGCTAAAAACTACCACAAACAAGTGTCCCCCTCCACCCTATGACCCCTAACCCTAATCCAACCATTAGGCAGACTATAACACTTAAAGTGGTATTAAAGGCTTGTTTTTTTATTTTTTACATATATCTACTGCTAGCAAGCAGTAGAGCATGATAATACCGGAGAGGAGTAGTGACACAATGTAAGTTAATACACGCACGGCGGGAGAGTGCACTCAGGACAGACTTCTTGGGACACAGGAAGAAATAGGAGTCGCTGCAGGATCAGAGAGTGGCACCAGCATTGAGTGGACTGTTGGAAACGACTGGAAGAAAAAAGATGTTCGCAACAGAAGCAATCACATAAGTACTTACAGCAGCATTGGGGTGAGAAAAAAAAATTCTTTATTGTCACTTTAACTATCCCATCAGTGGTGTCCTAAACTTTAACCAAGCCTCACATAAACCCTTATATGGGCACATGGAAATGTGGCCATTGCAGCACACATAACACTCTTGTTGTTACCATCAGATAACCCACCCTAAGAAATCTTGTGCTGCCATTGCTGAAACGCATGCATGTAGAGAGAGATTGGTTGCACAGAGCTGAAGAAGATCAACACCACTGAGATACAAGAAAGAATGAACAAAGTTGAAAACAGATATTTAAAAGGTCACTTGTTTGTGATACACCGTGCTTTAGCAAAGTAAATGTCATTCAGTTAGTTCAGGGGTGTCAAACTCAATTTAATTGCAGGCCACATTATGGTTGTCCTCAATGGGCCGGTTGTATCTATAAGACTATATAAATGTATCTACTCTTTATCAGATTAAATAATTGCCTCTGCATTAAATTATTATGGTTTTATCAATAACTTAACAACTAGCTCTGAAAGTAGAAGTCTAGGGAAAATAATGGCAATTCGTGTATTAGTGTGGACTCTCAGGTGGCTGTGCAGGTTCTATGGTGGGCAGTGCAGACTCTCAGGTGGGGTATGTGGGGTCTATGGTGGACTGTGCAGTCTTTTAGGTGGGCAATGCAGGGTCTATAGTGGGCTATGCGGTGTCTGTGGTGGGCTGTAGCAAATCTCAGATGGCTCTGCAGCTTCTATTGTGGGCTGTGCGGACTCTCAGGGGGCTGTGCATGTTATATGTTGGGCTGTCTGGCGTGGATCCACAAGAAGGAGATTTGCTGCCGCTGCAGTAAACAGATGCCGCGATTCACAGGAAGGCAGCCAGGACATTGCTCAGGACCGCGGCAGCCTTCCTGTGAAGCCCAGCACCTGTTTACAGCACCAGGTTAGGTTTAAAAATGTAAAGCGCTGTTAACTGCGCTTTGCATCAGGGCATTTTCGAGTACTCGGGGCATTTTCAAGTACTAGTGAAAATATCCAGTATTGGCACTGTCATGGTCTGCGACCGGGTCACACAAAATGACAAAAGGTAGAGTGCAAAAAATGGTGTCTGGGGTGAAAACACAGGAAGTAGGTGTCTGTGCGTTAACAGGGACGCACTAGAGGCGCAGGTTCTAAGAAGGGCCAGGTGTTCAACAGAGCCTCTAATGGTGAGGATGATTGGCTGCTGGACACCTTCCAGGTTGCGGCCCTCTAGCATGCCCACACAGACATAAAGGTTAGTTGCAGCACCGAGGTGCTGGATGCATCAGCAGATAGGGTTGAAGCATATACACAGCCGCACAAGTAGGCACAGGTGCCAGGACTCACTTGAAGAAGCTGATGATCAATCCAATGCAGGAAGTACAGTATCTCGCTGTGAGGAAGAGGGAATCCAGATTCACAGGAAACAAGGTAGGTGGTGGGCAACCGCAGGGATTACAGAGGCAAGAGATAAACAGGAAGTCCGACTGGGTGTAAAGACACGTTGCTCGAACGGCACAGAACAAGTGAGCTGGACTTTTAATGGAGAGGTTCAGAGTGGATTGGCAGGAAGCCAAGCAGCTCAGGCAGGAGGTAAGACCCGGCGTCGGATCATCACACAGGGAAGTGTGACAGGCACAGATACCTGTATCGGTGCATCCCTAGTCAGTATATCCAAAGTGTTCTGTCATCCTCTCTGCTACCGACTGCTGAAACAAGGTGGGAGTGGAGATGAGGGGGGTGCAACAGCTGCAGGAGAGGTGCGAGGGCCACATGAATTGGCCTGGTGGGCCAGATTTGGCCCGTGTGCCTTGTGTTTGACACATGTGAGTTAGAGTATAAATATACTTTAACACTTAAATCAGGTTACCAAAAATAAAGATAAAAGCCTTCTGCAATAGAAGAGCAGTGAGCAATGAATCCTTCTGTAGCAGCCTCTATTAATCTTTTCTCCAGCATTGCAACATTCGTCAGACTCTTCAGCATTTGACACTTCTGAGAGTGTCTAATACCTGTGCCCCCTGCTGTGTGGTGGTCCCATCCTCCCACATAACTGCTGATTTCTGTTGTGATGTAGGGTTTGGGGGAAGAAACCATAGAGTGCAGCAGGGAAATACCCAACACTCCCGTAAAAGTCTAATGAGGCTGCCAGGCAGGTGTGGTATTACCTCTATTATTGCAGAGAGTTTTCATATTTAAAGTGACACTAAATTTTAAATCTTAAAAATGCATTCAAGTACACTAACTATATACAAAAATGTAGCGTATTTGCGTATCACTCTCCTGTAGATTTTCAAATCATCTCTGAATTGGTGCTGTCTTTCCTTCTGGAGGGTGGCCACTTTTGTTCCTAATGCTCCCTGTGAGTGTTGTAAAGTAGCCACCGCTCCAAGCTCGCTCCCATTATAGATTATAACTTAAATACAAATTAGCTAACTAAACATGAGATTGTAGTTCAGCACTGGAGTGAGATTGGAGTGGTGGCTACTTTACAACACACACAGAAGGAAGGACAGTGTCAGCACCAATTCAGAGATGATTTGAAGATCTACAGCCGAGTGCTGGTTTTTATAATACCTTAGCATACACTTTGAGAAAGAGAACAGTTAGTGAGTGATGTTGCATGGGCAGGGTGTGGTGACCCAGATGAACAACAGGTAAATACAAGTCTTTTTTATGCTGACGGGATTAGGGGAGCCCTTCCTGCCACGCTTGGACAGATCGTCTTGGGTGGTTGCATTTCCCTGATGAACAAGAGATCATCCCCTGATGTACATGCAGTGAATGCATATTGACCTGAAATGTGTAATTCAGTTTAGCTATGGTTAAGAAAGAGGGATAGAGTTAGGCTACAAAATAGGGTATGGTTAGGACCAGGGGGACAGACTTAGCCCTGGTTCACACCTAGGCGTATTGCATATGCGCGGTTGTCGCGCGTTTTTTTTACCGTGATTCGCGGTAAAAAAATTGCGCGACAAACGCGCGTTTCCGAGGGCTACTTGGCTGTATCCCAATGGAAATGCGCAACAAAAATGGCCCAAAGTAGTACATGTACCTTTTCAGTCGTGGGCCGTTTTGTAGCGCGTTAGGGACGGGCTGAAATACGCCAAGGTGTGAACCAGACCCATTGAATACAATGGGATTTAGATGTTTGAGCGTTTTGTAGAGCGTTCGTCGAGCGTAGAACGCGCTACAAAACGTTCAGGTGTGAACGAGGGCTTAGGCTTTAACTCCCCTAACCAGCGGCAATTTAACAGTGGTATAATGCACACAAGTTCTTTACAGCTGATCAAATTTCAACAGACCAAACAAACCCACCCTAATAGGTATTTTCAGCTTCATACCTGTTGCAAGTATTGCTTCACGAAGTGTTCTCACTGCCACCTCACTATATACTGTCTCTTGTAAAGAACTAGGTTACATTCCCAAAAATAGTTACTCCTATGCTACCACTAGCTCTGTTTGGGACTGTAAGTCATTTTCATATGTTCTATAAAATTCCTATGCAGTCTTGTGTGCCCAAACCATGCTCTCAGAAGTGGCAAAACGTGCTTATTACAGGTTCTAGGTACAAAGGTATTTCTGTTATCCACGTTATTTGTTTTCAGTTGGTCAAAACTGTGCTTTGTTCATTCACTGATGCTTTATTTAATTTAATTCTCCATTTTGGTTCATTTTACCTAGGTTTAAACTAATATTTCTTAATAATGTAGGTAGTAATAACTTTATATTGCCTGGTCACCATATCATGCATGCTTCTGCATTGGGACTACTAGATGCCATGCCCATATATGGTATGCTCATCAGAGGCCCTTTGTCAGTCTATCAAATCACAGGGAGCCCCACCTTTCAGTTAGCCTGATTGGATCTAAAGATGACCGCGAGGTGACCAGTAGTGACTGAAAGCTGTGACGTCAATCCCACCCACAGTTTAAGCACCAACACCTAACGTTAATTGAATATTGTGGCAGACTAAAGTTCTAAAAAGGTATTTACTTGTTTTTCTTTTGTTTTTCTTTATTAAATTGGTGGTTTAAGTGGCTGCCCTAGGGCCTCTGTCTGCATTCAGATAAACTTTATTAGTACATGACTACATTCTTCCTTCAGAAAGCTGAACAATTACATCAATTTAGTATAATGTCTGGAAAGAAATTCTGCACCTTTTTGCACATGTGTTTTTTGAAAAACTTCTAGTGCTTTCCAGTAAATCATTTAAAAACCATTTGAAGTTTTCTATTCAAGAAATGATTAATGTTTAAAAGTGGGTGAATGATAAAGGTATTGATTGATCAACCTTCTCTCCCTTCCTCCATGGATCTATCCACTTGGCTCATTGCAGTTGCCTAATGGTTAAAGGATCAATCCCGGAAGTTCATGCAGAAAATCTACATTGGACCTTAGATGCACAATGGAGTTTAGCTACAGTTAGGACAGAAGAACCGAATAAGGGCTATGGGACTGCAAAAGAAGTTTGAAGCAGGTCAAATAGAGGTCAGGAGGAGGGTCAACTGCAGTTCAAGTGCACCTGTTAATGAATTCTCAGAATGATCTCAGAAGTGTCTCAAATTGATATCAAGAGCAAACTGCCCATGGACAGAAGACTTAAGCCCATCGACATAGGCTTTTAGGTTACAATTAGGATTATAGTTTGGAGGACAGGGTTAGGCTTTGGCTCTACTGACCTAAAGATCTTTACAGGTGATCTATTTTAAACAGGCCAAACAACGCCAACCTAAGAGGCCCTTCTTGTTAAGCAGAGCCAAAGGTGTATTAAGATGTACTGAATTAGCATAAGCACTCACAGGATCCACTGGTAAAAAGAATAGCATTGAGAAGGAAATTTGGAGACTCACTGATATGGCTTGTGTACTCTTAGCAGCATTAATATTTAGGTTGATTTTGTTATTTAGGTGGAGTTCCACTTTAGTTTGACTGCACCTAGCAAGATATTTATACTTCTAGAAAAAAAACAGGTCTGGAGTTCTATGTGTCTGAAATTCCCTTAATGTCAGTTAGTGGCCAATGCTGCTGAATGCAAAATACTTGTCAACGAGATATGTTGACATAGCATGCTTTCAGTGTGCACTGCATGTGTGCACAATACACATTTAATTAACAGTTAATTATCTTTTAATCAAATTAATTCTAGAATTTTCATCAGCCAGTAGTCTTCAACGGCTGAACTGTGAACTCCTGTATTAGTGCTCCCGTAAGGAACATGAGAGCTTTGAAAGCCTGCCAGTTAAAGGCACAAGTGCTCAGAATTTAAATATTTCTCAGGATTTCACAGAAAATAACTGATCAAGTTAAAGTGAATCTGGGAGGATTAAAATATAGGGGCTGCTATTCCTGATGCCTGCTTCTGACAATGCTGATTGACATTTTGAGTCATAGGGGTTGACTTACAAAAGGCAAATAGACTGTTTACTTTGCAGGGAAATGTGGACATTGTTGAGTAAGAGCTCCACCTCATTCACTAAACTACGGGGAAAATTCCCTTGCAAAGTAAGCAGCCTGTTTGCCTTTGGTAAATCAATCCCATTGACTATGAATTCTATTAAGCTGGAGCATCTGTAAATACATGAAGATAAGGAGTTTTGATTTCACTGGGTACATACTTTTTCCAAATCCAGAGACAGCCAGGAAGGAGATCTTCAATATCAGCCTCCATATTTCTCTAAGTACAGGTTGTGGTCAAGTTTATTTTTATACAGAATCCCATTAGCCCACTCTGTCTAGCCCCTTAACCTAATTACCTAATCAAGGCATTCTGAAAGTGGTGGTCTCCTCCAGAGTTCACCCTCCCCTGACCTGAAATCCTTGCTTAAATAGGGTTGTACTCCTACACTAGAGATGCTAAAATTACAGCACTTTTCATGTCCATGGGGACCAACTGTGCAGCTGCAGCAGGCCCTAGGGAATTTTTTCGGCTGCAGAAGGTTAAACAGCAGAAGAGGCCACCACTATAAGGCAGATATAGGCCAGCTCTGGGATTGAGGGGTTTTGGGTTAGATTTAGTTAGGGGGCTAAGGAGAGTGGGCTGGGAAGATTGTGTATAAAATAAACTTGTATTTTAAGGATTAAATTATCATAAGCATACACCAAATGTATTATCCAGCAACAAATCCATGGGTGAATTTCTAATATAACTGATAGGGTAATTGAAAAAAAATAATTACCTATAAATCCTTGCTTTAGGTTGTCTGGCAATCCTGGGTTGTTAACTCTGTAAGCAGCACTGTGTTCCTTGCGTTATACTGTCTGCAGTGACTATAGCGTAACCTAGGGATAAGTAAAGGAGAAAAGACCATGTTGGTCCCCTTTCCGCTTAAATTCTACAAATAAGTTAAAATCAGTGCAGAGTTTATTGAAGGCATTCTATTATCTGTTCTACAAATATAAAAATACAAATCAGCTTAAAGCATATGTCAAAGCAAAATGAAAAAAAAAATGAAATGCAGTACATTTCTGCAATACATGCACATTTCCTCACGTTATAACTGCTTGGTACTTCCTGTTATAGGGTGACAATGCTCTGTCCATGTTCTTCTGCATTGCCACCCTGTCACATGGGCTTCTGATTAAGATCCCAAGTGGCCATTTCCACACACATTACATGGGCATGGTCCTCCAATGTCAACATCAGGTAGCATTCCCTAAAGACCCAGCAAGTATAGAAAAATACCTGTTGATGTGTTGAAATGCACTCTGCTTGTAAGTCCTGTTGTGAGCTGACAAGAGACATCTTTTCTGTGGACTGAGTGGTGTAAGCCCTGCACAAAGTCTTTTGCTAAACTATTCAACCACTCCCACTGTCAGATCTCTACAACATGGAAGATAATTATTCAGAGTTCATGATAAGAACTAGGGGAGCTCTACATTTTTGACAAGATCAACAGGATTTTTTTGTCCTTATCAAACAGATATAACAAAATGCTTCCTATGGTATGTTTAACAGACCAAATGGGAACAAATAAGAGAGATATATTGTTAGGGTCGACATACACTTTGAATAAAAGGTGTACCCCCAAGTCCACAAATATTACAAATGTAATGAAGTGTCTCTAATATTATAAAACAATACATTTTATTCCTTAGGGTATTTTTGAAGTAAAAAAAAAACAAAAAACGTTCTTCTTTTAGCTTTGAAAAGAGTGGTGAGTGGGGTTAGAAGCTTTTTTTAGGCTTCATTGATGTCTGTGTCCCAGCTAGGGAGAGTCATAACCTCTAGTTGTCATTGTGACTATTTTCATCTGGTCTGGCAGTGGGGGAAAATCCAAAAATGTGGACTGTCATCAGAACAGGAAGAGAGGGCAAATCTTCTAATAGGAGCGCTTGTTACGGTGACAACTGTTAAAAAGGGAATTTCTCTTACTTTAAAGATATTTCCTTTCACTTCATGTGGTGTCTACAGGATGGAAAGTGAAGTGAACTTTCCCAGTGGGACACAGATGGCAAAAAAAACTTGACAGTGGCTTTAACCATTCCGTACTCCCTCCAAATTAAAAATTGTTTTGGCTTTAAATATACTTTAAAAATATGTCCATACTTCACACGCAGTATATTTGAAAATAATGAACACAAGAAGTATAACAGCATCATGTAGTCTTAGTTTGCCACCCACATCACATTGTACAATCTCTATGCAATTTAGTTTAAAAAAACGATATAGTAGAAACTCTAAATATTTAATTCTATTTGTTTCCAGTCAAATCACCTCACATACTATCTAGTTTTTATAAAGTTAAAGTTTGTACAACCAGATTGCAAGATAGCAATTATTGTAACATTGGCACTTTTAGGCTTAACCTAGAACCTAATAAAATCCTCAGTTACTGTCCCATGTAGCTCCAGAAACCCTTGCACTAGAGCTGTTTTTCTCATCTCACAAAAACCTATTATAAGGAAAAAATAAAGGCTACCATTTCTGAGTGCCCCTTTGGAAATGACTATTTCCTGACTCCTATGGTGGTGCTCTTGCTTCAATAAATTGATCCATTGCCCTTGGAACAATTAGGCAAATAAGGTCTTCTAAATTTTCTTCCACATTCTTCCATCAGCACACTATAGCATTTTCAGACAAAGGCCAACAGTAGTAGCCCCTGTATTTCTCTCATGATTGGGTTACTTGAAATCATCATCAATCTCCAGTATGGGAGTGTTGAATTTAGTTCTTAGTAGAACTTTTGCCTGTTTGCTTTCTAAAGCGTTAAGCAATTTTTTGTAGGCTTCAGCAAGCTTTAAGCAGTAAAGGTGTAACAAATAAGAAACTTAGTATAACCAAGTGATATAATGAAATTTTAGGTTTAGGGGGTCTAGCCCTAAAACAAGTGATATCTTACATAGAATCATAAAAAATATATATAAATAAAAATAAAAATAAAGTTAATAATACAATAGTGCTGTGAAAAAAACAGAAATGATTGGGACAATAAAAAAATTCCAACCACTGTGTAAAGACCTCGAATAGGTCACAATATATAAACGATCCGTGCAAAAAATAGGAATAAATTGGTCAACGAAAAATAAACGTAAAAAACGTGTACAAAGAAAATTGTTAATGATATATATTGATGGTGGTATGTATTTCGTGGCGGCGGTCCGACAGCCCCCTTGGGTGGGTACTCACCAGATGGAGTTGGATCAAAAGGCTTTTTGTTAGTGACACTTGAGCCTGCAATCGTGCTTTCAAGCTTGGACCCAGTTGTTTTTATTCTCAGTCCCTGCAAGGTGAGTGGTAGGTTTTTCTCCCTTGTAGCGCTGGCTGTATCCCAGAAGTAAAGCTGGATCGTCTCAGGCGCAGTGTCAAACGAAACTCCTTGCCGTGGTCTCGCAGTATTTCAAAGATAAAAAAAGGAGAGAGCCCTCATAGTGTAGCATGCAAAAACATTTAGCTTTATTACAAATAGTGACTTACACAGGCAAAAAAATCCGGCCGGCACAAGCAGCTCAGGAACAAAACTTTAAAAACCCTCGTGTGCAAATCTAGCGTCTGCCCTCTTTGACGCGTTTCGTCAGTTGACTTTTTCAAAAAGAAGGTAGATGACAGGTAGACATTTTTCTCGACTGCTGATAGGATTCTTCTATCCCCTTTTTAGAGCTGCTTTAGGTCTTAATTTATTATATACTTCCACTTTAGTTTCCTTTCCAGAAGCGCGGATTATCTATCTCTCAAGCTTCAAGCAGTGCTGAAGCTTCCGAAAGCTTGAAAAGCCTGCTAAAACGCTTATTTAAAGCTACATCCAGTACGCTCATTATCATCTGCATTCAGAACTTCCAGACTCAAGCTGAATGGTACTTTAAGGTCTTCAAAAAAGGGTTTTAAAGCTTTTTAAATACTTTGTAAATGCTTACTAAATCCAATGTTCTTCAGACTTCTGTTTTACATACATCCTAAAACTAAACAATGCCCATGTGTTTGCAGCCTTATAGCTAGGTTTCCTAAGTATTAGCTTTGCACCCGCTAAAGATATACAAAGCTAACTATGTGAATGTACTTAATATTTTCACTTGGATATAAATATTCACTGAAAATGTATTTTTCTTTGTCTGTGAAACTTGGAAACCTGGACAATTTCCTTGTTACTTGGACGTGTGGGAAGTCTCAATCTCCCTCTATCGCTGCAACTAGACTATGTAGACAATTTCTGTCTCTCTGTATACCTCAGCAATTTGAGAAGCCTGTCACTGCCCTTGATTACAGATAGAGACTGCTCATACTGTCCCTAGTTACTGAACCAGGTTCAGATCCCAAGGCGATAACGGGGATCGGACAGGAGGAGCAATCTGCGTAACCCCCTTGGTCCCTAGGCTGTTTAGCCTGAGGCAGAAAGGTACTCTTACTGCCCACCAGGTCCTCAAAGATCCCATTCAGAGGTGCTTTGAACCAACGATCTCTGGTAACAGGCAATTCCGTCAGGGCCCTTTTGGAGGCCCGACACGCCGACCAGCCGTTGAGCTAGAGAAGTCGGCGTAGTGTCCGCAGACACTGACAGCATGGAACCAAGGGAGCAGCATCCAGTGCCGAAATGCAAATGTATTTCAGGCCTTGTACCATTTGTTCCGCCAGACCAATGAAGAAAAACATTCTCCTCCATGAGGCCCTTACGCAGCATTTTAGCCCAGGCCGCAGCATCACACACAGTGAAGCCAGCGCTGTGACAGCGCTCCCCCAGCAACCTCCCAGGCTCCAGGCCACCCCAGGCAGCAAGGCCACAAGTGTCCCTAAGCAAGGGAAAACAAGGGGCAAGAAGTAGGAAGCGGGGGGGACAAAGGAGGCCCACAGACCCCCACACACGGCACCACAACCAAACAGAAGGGCAGGCAGCCCCTGAAGTCCTCCCGCACAGTCCCTGCCCCACATACATACCACCATGCTGGGGAACGCGCACCGTTGGGGGGGGGAACAAAGGAGGCCCACAGACCCCCACACACGGCACCACAACCAAACAGAAGGGCAGGCAGCCCCTGAAGTCCTCCCGCACAGTCCCTGCCCCACATACATACCACCATGCTGGGGAACGCGCACCGTCCTCGCACCACAGCCACCGCCAGCACCCGAGACGTCGGGCCGAATCCACGCGGCGCAAAGAGGTAAGGACGAGCAGGGACAGCGGGTAGAACGCCCCTGACCGCAGTGACGGCGTCACCAGCCTGTACGGCGTGCTGTGACCGGTCGGGCGAGCCCCCCGGTCATATGCAATTCCATTGGGACAAGCCCACAGGCCACTCCGTCGAGACAGAGTTGTCGCAGCCGACCCACCGTAGCAGAGTCTGCATGCGCTCGCCGGCCGCCCAGGGGAGACTACAAGGATCTACCACATCCAGCCTGTCGCCCTGGCAGCACTTGCTAGAAGAATCAGCGAAAAAACAGGAAGAAAGTCAGGTAAGAATACCCGAGAAAAAATTCTTAGCTCCTTACTCCTGACGCTAGGCAAAAAACTGGAGACTTGTCAGCAGGTGGGGGGTTTGGCCACCAGCAGGGGCCGCCCCTAGGCTGTAATTGGTCTTTAGTTTTGTGCCTAGCGTCCTTCTCCTGCAGGTGGCGATATTACCCTACAGTACATGATCCTAGATCTGTTCCCTGTGTCCTTCAATGAACGGAAGAGAAACAAAGATTGTATTCATATAGTAAAATATATATAAAACATTAGTTTACAATCTTATAAACTCACTGTTCGCATTCCTGTTTCCATTTACTTTCTCTGTAGTGATTGGAACAGCAGTGAAGTTTCAGATAGCAATAAAAAAACAGCATAAGTTCTAATTCTTCTCCACTTTGGGTCCACTAATAAACAAAAATGTTTAACACTTTAAAAAACAGCAGCTACACTAGAATCAATACATGCAACTCAGAGATAAAGAAAGCACATTGTAAAGGAATGCATTAGGGCTGCAACAAATCTAGGTAGACTTTTAAATGTTTTTTGATCATATTTATGCACAAGCATTCTCTGTTTTGCAAATAAATATTTAATACATGAAAAGGATTGTTAGAGTACAATGGGCTTTCTAAAGAGAGAGCCCAACCGAAATTCCAGACACCCTGTCTTTAAAAGAGAACTATAGCCAAAGCTTTTTTTTGGCTTTAGTTCTCTTTTGAGTCAAATGAGTACATTTAACAATATACTGCTGTGACCCAAGTCAGCATATGGTGGGCAACTGCCCACTATATGCTGACAGAACAGACCTGCATTGCAGCAGGGAAAGATTCCAAAAATATTGTCAGGATCCACCCCACTGCCTGATTGACAGCTGACTCTGCCTCTCTAGAGCCAGCTATGCCCACCCCCCTCCCCTGTGTGTCCCTCCAATGAGCGTTCTCTGCAGGGAGAAGCCAAAAGCTGAGCGATTAGCAGTTTATGATTGCTCAGTTCTCAAGCTATAGATCTGGCCTGTGATAGCTGCAGTGTCACACGTCGGCTCAAATATTCAGAAGAGTATACTTTACTCTCCCAATACTTCTTCTTTAATTAAAACCTTGGACCGATCCATAGGATGATATGAATTAATTAGCTTGTGCTACTAAGCTTTGCACAAAAGAGGCTTTTTAAAAGTAGGTGTATGGGGAAAAGTGAAACATGAAAGAAAACTAAACCTTCTTTTACTGGTTTAAAAGGAAAATATATAATATACATATGTAATAGTTCATGTTTACCTACATAGAGTAAAAGAAAATATTTAATATTTTTGATTTTTAGTTCTGACTATAAAAGGGCTCTTAGATATAATGAGTGTGCTAAAAAGCAGATGCAGTGTGTTAAGCCCTTTTGCTGCTGTGGCAATTTAATTTTTTCATTTTTGCATGTGTTAAAATACACATTTTATGCCTGAACATTACTTGAAACCCCAAAATATTATACATTTCTTAAAGCAGAAATGTTGTAGAATAAAATAATAATATTTGCAATTTTTATGTTAAATAATATTTGTGCTACTGTTTATCAAATCTATATTTTCATTAAAACATACATTTAAATAAATGTTACTGTACACAAACACAATGTAGTACCCAGTTTTTGGTCAAATTAAAATACATGGTTTTATTGAGTATATAGATACCAAATATGTCAAGTGTCAAAACTGAGCAAGCACCTGAAATAGCAAAAAAACTATGGTACCCAAAATCGTCCACAGGCAGCGCTTTAAAAGCATTACAGCTTATCTATTTAGTGTTAACAGTGAATAATGGTCCCAGAATTATTGCTATCACATGGCAAAAACTAATATGTTTGATGCTATCACGGTTTTCATACATGTATTTACCCAATACGTGTGTTGTATATGGGGCCAATTTTTAAATTGTTTACATTTTTATTAATAAAACATTATTTTTTTTTTCAACTTAACTTTATTGCTATCACAAGCGGGCTGATAAACATAGTGTAGATGACAGGTTCCCTTAAGGTGACACCAGGGTCTAATGATGCCTCATTTTTCCCACACATGTCTTCTCACTAATGACAACTCAGCACTTCTATTCCTTAAGTGTGTCTCATGTTCCTGTATCAACCTCTCCCTCTCTCTCTCGTTATATATATTGTACTGAACGCAATGAAGTAAGGGGCATTTTGTAGTTGACAATGCACTTAAGAATTGGGATGAATGTACATTAGTGCGTAAGTATGCTTACACGCCAATTCAAATTCCGCACAATGACGTGACACCTTTCTCCTGCAGCGAGGAGTCAAATCTCTGAGTTAACGTGATGCAGGTGCTTTGGAACATCCTAAGGAGAACGCCGTCAGTTCGATGCACTTGCTCATTTGGAACCAATTATGCGTTGCAGTTGTATTACTTTTTAATGAGATTTATTGCACCGTATGGAGATTACTGGCCCACGTGTAAATCATTTAATGGGACGGCAGCATGTGAGCAAGTCTCCTGGGAGAGACACCATCTCTTTACAGAAAGAGATTCCTGATAAAGAGGCATGAACCAATTCTCAGAGAGATAATGCTTGCTGTATCAGAGTACTCTAGCTGTATAAAAGTAGGACACAAGCTTTGTAAATGGACAACACTCCATTCATTTTAACAGGTATCCTGTAATAAAAATAAATTGCAGCAGTTAGGCAGGCTAAAGCTTTGCTAAATATCACCATTTTTCTAGCATTATCATGTTAAATATGCTATTCCTAGTCTTGTATTGAAGGAATATGTTGTTCCTATTTCTTTATGCATTTATGTAAAGTATCATCTATAATTAATAGTAAGTTGCAAGATAACAACATAAGAATTACAAGGGTCGACTAGCGTGACATAGATGTACTGGCTGCAAAGATTAGGTAGATACAGTCTTCTGATATAAAACAGGATTTCCAGAGGTGACATGTGGCTTTTTAATAGCATACATAGGCTTGTTACTGGTCTAGGACTAAACCTGTAAGAGGTCACATTCCTCTTGGCTGTGCATGATGCAACTGCTGGGAAATGTAGCATTCTCATGTATTATTACATATTTACTGTAGATGTATGCTAATAGAAATCTGGAGGCCTCAGCATGCTATAAGACTTGGGTCTCTGGACCTCATGACTACTGCTTGACCTATAGCATCAACCTTTCTAGGATGGCTCATATGTATGCACTGGTATTCTGGTGTCCCCAGGAACTTAAGCGCTGTATTATCTGATTTTAACAGGGGGTAGTTCTCAAGCGAAGCTAAGCTAGGGTTCGTGGAGTAGCTTATAGGACTAGCCATTTACACGGGAAATAAGATCCAAACCCCAGTAGGATGACACAGTAAGCGGACCACTCCAGCAGCCAAGTGCCCAGCAGACAACTGCAAGAGGGAACAAGAGGGAGCAAGCCACTGCCAGCCACAGAACACATAGATAGGCAGACCCACTACTGCTAGGTTCCCGACACACATTTTTGCAAAAACTGACCCCCACAACTCCTGACTAGTAAAGGTTAACTAAAGGTGTTACTAGGTACACAGAGTATGGAACATCAAGGCACATTGAATGTTGTGGCATGAAGAATGACTTTTAATCACCATATTAGGTCCTGCTTGAAGAAAAGAACACTCTTGGTGAAGGCTGAGGATACACAACACTATACAAATGAGGAGCTATAGAAAAGGGAAAAGTGTGGGCTAAAGGACACAAAAAGTTAAATCTGCCTAAAAATTCCACAGCAATCGGTATGCCACAGTCTGCTGAAGCTTGTTCTACTCCCTCGCTATTTCTCTATGCAGTTATTTTTCATAGCAAATAAAAGTCTGCTTGTTCTTTTCTAATAAATGGTCCTGTTGTCTTCTGATTAAATGTGTATTTGACTTATGAGGAACTGAAAATGGGTAAATAAACAAAACCAAAACAGATTCATAAGAAAACTCTGACTTGGTGGTACTCAACTCCTGAAGCGGCTGCGATTAAGTACCAGGTACGTGACCTGCAATGCGCTGCATTAATATCTTACAATATTACTTGCAGAAGTGACACCACTGTCGTCCTAAAATATAAAAGAAGCACACTGTTTGAGGTCTCCCTACAGCTTCCTGCAATATAATTTTTCATTAATTTTATCCCACTCTCGACCTCACAGTCATAAATTACATATCGCGAAATTAGAAATTACGCTACGTTCCTTTCAGAAGTTACAAGGTCTGCCATGGGTCTGTTTGGTGACATTCTTAGTTACACATTAGCCTTGTGTATGAGTAGATCTTTCTCTGCATATAACCGAAAATAATTTGCAGATCTTTACTGGAGGAGAAATGCCGAGCACAGCAAATCTTTCCCATCTGTTTGTCCTTGTCAGCAAAGATATGACCAGCTCCAAAACAACTGCCAACCTGTTTCATCTCTATGCTAATTGTACCCAAATTCAGTCAACCCCCCCTCCTCTGACCTGTCACCCACTCCTCAGCCAGTCTAGCAGACTGCCTTTCATCCATCACCGACTAAATAAAAATGCTGAAAACCAAAGACTGTTTATCCAGCTATAACAGGAACATGTACACTACAGAAAAACAGTGTGTTTTTGTAAAGTAAACCAGAGGAAGGAAAAAAATGGCATTTGCCTTGGGTATGAAGTAAAGAATATATATTTGTGTGTTATGTATTCAGCCATTTTTTTTGTTACAGACCGTGCTTAACCCCCGTCCCTGTGAGTGCCTCGTGGAATGCAGTAATGGTAGTTTCTATAGCAACATTGTGTGGACTCTGTCAAGTTGAATACTGATTCATTTTGCACCAAAGTACTGTTACATTACTCTGGTGCAAAATATCCCTCTTATTTTCTTTTCGTGATTGATGTCCATGTTCAGGAATTTGGCATCATGCTTGTTCTGTTTGTAGTCTTTCTTTTAAAATGCTCTTATAATTTATTAGTAAACATGCTGTGCATGAGGTAAGAAGGGAAAGTAGATGATGCCCTTAGTTAAGTAATAAAGGTTTTAGTGTATTTTGACTTATTACAATTCTATGTAACTTCATGCTATGTATCTGTTACCATGTTAATGCTAGTAGACTAGGATCTAGGGCAGTGAGATGTGAAACGCAAACCACATCTTAAAATATCATGGAGTATAATTGCTATAAACAATTTGGCATTGTGTTTGTGAAGTATTGTTAATGCCATTGCAGTATTATGGGGAAGCTTTTGCTATCTCTGGTTTGTTACCTGGTGTGTGGCCTAAACATTTAATAAGAGATTTGACCGCTTCACAAGGAGTCTTCCTGACAGGGGCGGTGTAGTGTGCTATGTGTAGACTTTTTTTAAATTAAATTCAGGGGATCCACTCAGAGGAGGAATGTGTTTTGTGATCATCAGCTAAGTGTTTGTGAATAAATAAAGATTTTATGGGCCTGGAATCTCACCTCTGTTTTGTGATCCCTTGACAACAACGTGTGTCCTCTTTTTACTTAGCTAGAGTACTCTGGTATAGCTACAGTTATCCAAGAAGTTTTGACATGAGGAAGCAAAGCCCTTCTTCTCTACCAAGGTGACCAGCTCCACACAGATAAAACATACTGGGGGAGTTTACTAAGACTGGAGTAGACAGAATCTGGAGCACCCGTGCCCAGGAACCAATCAGTTAACTTCAGATTTTTCAATTAAAGATGAACTCCCCATGCTCAATCCCCAGATTTGGAACATCTGGTTTGGATTTGCCCCCCATACAACTGTTTTGGTTGCACGCACTTTCCTACATGACCACTAATTCAGGTATCCAAAGACACCGTGATCTGGCCCTTTGCGTATTTCATGTTCCTTTGTCCTCACAAACGCCCACAACTAGATTATTGCCGTGAAAAAGGCTATCTTGACGAACTGGTTGTCACCTGCTCCCTCTTCCTTACTATCCCTGAAAGACCTACTCCGCAAGCTGATGCCACTGGACAAGCTTGATGCCCAATATAATTGCACTTACATTGAGAAATTCTTCACCACCTGGACCCCATGTTGTAGTGACAGAACTATCACCGACTTGGCTGAAAGAGGTGATGTTACAGTTCCAAGATACGGTATGGTATCACACTGCCAAATTGACTGGATCCCTGGGTGCTCTAGATGTCCTTTAACGTCCCTCTACACTGATGTCCCCCAAATTGTTATTGTTACTTTCTGAATCCCTTCTGGTCCCATCTTAACCCTCTAGGGTATTTTCACGAGGTATTAAAGGTGATTGTGATGCTTTTTGGCTCTGATTCAAACTTGTTCATATTGTATATTTTTCTTTATTTTCTGCACTCTTTGTATTTTTGTATTTTTTTGCTGTTTATCACAGTTCTGCCTCTGTACCAATTGCGTTGAAGACTGATTTGTCTATATGTACTACCTTCAATAAAGAATACATGCTTAAAAAAAAGATGAACGCCAGGATTTTTAAACATTGACCTTTGCAGTGTGGCTATCCCTGGGGTGAAAATACTCACCCGATCCTTGGTCCTGCATCAGTGACCGCTCACTTCTTTACCCCCTCCACTCCATCTATGGCCTTGGTTCTCAACTGGTGGGTCATGACCCAAAAGTGGGTCGCGACGCTGTCTTCAGTGGGTCGCCACGTGCCTTCCACTTTTCTAGGTGAGAGGCTCCTCAACCTCCTCCTACCACAGCACTCTCAGTTCTCGCGCTGAGCAGCCATTCAGAATATGCTGCCCGGTGCCGATTGTCAGCTTGAGGTGGGATGGGCTGAAGCTATGGCCGAGAGGGAGCACCATCCATACATGCATTGCTTACAGCTCCCTCACGTGTCCTGTAGAGGCGCCTGGACCGGAGTGATGTCATATTCTGGCTCCCGGAACCTCTACAGGGTGCGGAAGGGATTTTTACAAGCAAATCTGGCGTGGGAGGTGCATTGCATTGCCATTCACTTGAATGGCATCTCAAACACACCCCCGGCCCACAGTTCAATCGCCCGCCCGGAATGCCTGGTACCGCAATGTCGTGCGTTCCATTGCAGTGCGACTTGGGTTGCAGATTAATGACCAAGGACAAATATGGGTCCTGAGGGTTACACATGTTGCGCACCACTGCCATAGAGGCCTCGACAACATTGTGGCCTTTCTGAAGACACTGCCCAGGACTAAGCATGGTAGCGGGGATCTACTGAACGCCCAGATTGTCCGAACAGTGAGTATGTTTATATATATATATATATATATAGCTGAATAGTTGTTTTGTGTAATAAATTAAAATGTTTCAGAACTGAAATCATTTTTGGGTCACGCCTTAATGACCAAGGAAACATGTGGGTCCTGAGGTTACACAGGTTGAGAACCACTGATCTATGGTATATCCCTCAGGATCCTCACATCTAATGGACTGCATTAGACACGATGACACTGCCTGTCCTTAGACCGCCAAAGCCGGGGAGAAGAGGCTGCAGGTGAGTATTTCTTTTTTTATTTTCGCACCTAAACAAAATGAGCACTTTACCCTTGTGGTGTGGAGATAGCCCCACTGCAAGAGTTATTTTTTTTAAATC
Source organism: Nanorana parkeri (assembly GCF_000935625.1). Classification (NCBI taxonomy): domain Eukaryota; kingdom Metazoa; phylum Chordata; class Amphibia; order Anura; family Dicroglossidae; genus Nanorana; species Nanorana parkeri. The sequence continues at coordinate 1,053,939 of NW_017306344.1, read as the reverse complement.
ATGAAGTTCTTTAAGCATTGCCATGCACAACTGCTCCAGGTTTTTATCTGCTCCTGTCTCCTCTCACTGTATGTTGCCAACACACCAACTTCTTCATGAAAATGTCTGTTCTTTATCTGTGCATCTTTACAACAGTCACAAATCAGTGCAATTTTTTGGAACCATGGTGGACTCCTTCATCAAGGAAATGTGACACAAAATGATGGTTCCAAAACATTGTTCTGATTTGTGACTGATGTAATGATGTACAAACAAAGAAAATAAACATTTCATGAAGAAACTGGTTTTCTGACGACATATGTTTTACCTGTTGATCATGGTGCCATCCATCTGTTGCTTTAACGCTTAGCATACAAGGTACCGAGCCAGTTTGGTGTGCAATGAAAATATCTGAATCACAGTGCAGAAACAAGTCATGTTTAGTCAGGAATGGGTAAAGATTAGCTGCAGGGAGATCACAATGAATACTGGTGGCTAGTCCTTCACCTTCTGCCATTTGTGGGCACAGCTTCCATAGGTAATGACCTTTTTTGTCATGTAACTTCTCTTCTGATGTGAAGCGCACTGTGTAGGTTATCTTACGAAATTTAAAACTTCAATTTCAGTGCTGAGGTTGCCATAATCCATGCGACAGCCTGCCTGTAATTCAGCCTCAATCTCTGTGTAGACTGAATACTGTCATTGCTGCTAGAATGGGAAATGTAATCTTCTTTCAGTATGTATAAAAATAATGCCTAGCTGTGGATTGTAATTGAATTTAATAACGACAACGGTGTATGTTGTCAAACTAGAGTTTCCGTAAAGCCCACCTAAACCGTCAGTTTAAGCCAGCTAAATACATTCCAGGTGCATCAAATAAAAGGTGTTCAAAGTCTTACAATTTGCTTTCTTTCTAAAGCAACCACAGGCTGGTATAAAAGCCAGTTCCCTGTGGTGTGATAAGCGGAGGAAGCTACATGACTAATGCAGGTCAGACCTGAACAAGGAGGAGTTTGTTTAGTATTGGATGGAAGGGTTTTTTTTTCCTGTTGCGTTTGAAAGGGGGGAGGGAGGGCCAGCTAGCGTACTGATATGTGGGTTTAGCTGGGGTTGTGGAGTTAAGGGGGCCATCTTACTGCATAGTGTGAGGTAGGGAGCCATTTTAGGTGGGAGAGAAAGGGGATCAGTCCAGCTTGGCTTGTTGTTTTGGCTTGTTTTTTTTATGTTTATAAAGGGTTAGTTTTTGCAAGTGTGGAGGTTGGGGAGGAGGGATATATTCTTTGTAGTTAGAGTTATGGGAATTCCTTTTCTACGTTATAGGTATTATTTGTGTTTTTGGAAATATGGCTGACCTATTTTGGTTCTGGGTTGGTTGTCCATTGGGCAGATCCCTGTTTGCGCCCTACATTGACGACGAAGAACTGGCTCTTCGCAAAGTGAAAATTGGCGGAGTAGTAGGGAAGTGCCAACTGTGGGGCTACTGGGCTCTATAGCTTGGTAGCCAGTGAGAACTTGGGTAACTGTGGGCATACCCACTCGGGCCAGCATATGGGCGACCGGTGAATGGTACAATAAATAATGGGTCATGGTACACCCCCCATAAGCGGTGAGTGGTATATTTTGGCACCGTCAAGGACCAAAGTATTTTTTCTTGCTACATTGCACTATTTTCTGTGAGATTTAGTTCATTGGTCACAAGTAATCTAATTTAGTATGTTGTGTTATTATTGTAAATGTTTACATCGCTGTGGCCATTCAACCTTCCATTAAATGTTATTACATTACGCTCTTTGAAATTACTGGTGTTTAGTGTGTTATTTAGGTGGGAAGTGAGGGTTACTTGGCCTTGCAGTCAGTCATGTTCCCTGCCAACAGCTGCAAAGTGGAACCCTTGATTTCTGTTGAGAAGCAGTGATCTTATTGCATATCCTCTACTGAGTCAGCCCTATGCATGTGCAATCAGCAAAGCTCATGTTCCCTGCTGTTAGAAGTGATCTGGCTCTGTGTCAGGAGGTGTTGCAGACCTCCACAAAGGGTTCAATGCTTCTGAACAGAAAGCAAGGGTCCAACTCTGCATCATGCTGGCAGAACACAGGCTTTTCTACTGAGACTTTACACACCATATATTTTCATTCATCTGGAATGTACAGTATGTAGCTGATTTCAACTGAAACTTAAATTGGGCTGTAAAGCTTAATTCAATGCACTGTACTATCAACTTCCATTGGCATTGCTATTCTTAGCTCCACTTTCCTGTTACAGCTGTTGTGCAGTCCAGTAGACACCTGGGTAAAACCTTCTAAATGAAGTAATCAGTGCTCAGTAAAAGACCTGGTCAGACATACCTCTTCTCTTCCTTCAAACCAAGTCTCTATAGGGACAATTCTACTGAGAGGAATGGCTATTACTTAGCTATGTCAGCATAAAACAATGGAGTGGGAGGATTTGGAAGTGGCATTTTCAGAGAGAAAATGTACTTTAAAACATTTGCAAGCACAAATCATTCAAAATCATGGCATTCAAAGGTAAAATTAGATAAACTGGCATGAGACATCAACTGGCCTTTTCAGAAAACTTTCTTTGCTTTGACTGGTGGGAAAAGTGGCCCAGTGCGGCCCATATTGCTGGGGCAAGGTATTTTTTCTTTTTTATCTTTTGGGATATTCTCTTTTTATGTAATATGTATAACTAGCTTCACAACATAATAATTGCATTACTATGTGCCTATTAGCAATTGATCCAGTAATGTTTAGCTTTAGAAAAGGATCCCCTAAAACACATGGATCCATACAACCTTACTTCTGCTTTCTTTCCTATAAGGCCCTGTTATAAAATAAATGAGCACTACTGTATTAGGCATACATGCCCCTTAGGTTAAACAAGGCTCTCCACTTTTCATCAGGAGAAAATATATTGCTGGTGTATGATATATTTTCTTGATATTTTTTATTGATGACGTTTCCTAGTATTTTGGCAACCTGTCGTGGTTTCAAATGATTATTTTAAAGACTGAAGCAGAGTAATCAATATGTCAGTGGAAGCCAAACCACAGGAGAGCATGACATGTGGGTTGGAGTTCAGGTTATTGTTAAATAAAAAGCAAGCCCAGTGGAGTCCAATAGGCAGCAGGTGTAAAAGGACTAAAGAGAGACCTTGCTAGTGACACTACTCACTACATGACCAGATTGGCATTATTATGTATTGTTCTAGTTTTTTTCCATGTGTATCTTTGTTCTGTCAGGCTAGCAGCAGATAGCAGGTAACACTTCAGATGTGGTGATAATGCAAAGAGTTCAATAAACAGAGCACATAGCATGAGCAGGTCTAAGCAGAGCAAGTCAGCTGGAACTTGTAGTGTACCGCTGCAGATGTAGGAGGAGCAGGTCAGGACAGCCAAGTAGTAATGTTGAGTCTGGCACTACAGTAGAATCAGGCAAAGTGTAATCTAGACAAACTTGGTCATACACAGTTAGATCAGAGTCCAATCTGTACTGAATCAGAAGTGAGCAAAAGCAGGGTCAAAACTAGCCGGTCATATACTATATATACAGAGCAGCAGATATCAGCTGGGTCAAGCAGGAGCACACAAGGTAACAACGCTATCACTAGCACTGGTGGTATGCTGATACATGTGATTTAAAGGTGAGCTGGCCAATCACTGTTCTTTCCCAGGCAAAGGCTGTGTCAGGTGAATTTTGATGGGTCTTAAAGGGATCCCAGTACTGACATGTCCATGTAACACACCTACATAATGAATAAGACATGAATCATAGTTGGTAAATAGCAAACATAGTTTTCACAGAGGTATAAAAACTGCATTAGGCTTGGTATCCCCAGAAAGAAACCGCTAAGGGGAAAAACAATCACAGGGACTGTGAAGAACGGAATCAATAATGTAATGCTATTAAGTCACAGTTACAAACTGAAAACCATCACACAACATCAGAAAGGAAAGGTTCACATTTTGTTCCTTCAATGAATTTGTACTATTATAGTATTGACTGCATTTTTCACAGAGCAAGCAGTGATTATCACTGTCTTTGGTTTCCCATACTGATACATAATGATTGAAACAAAAAAAGAACAATGAAGAGGAGAGCACCAGCAATGTCTTTTCTAGTTGTCTGAACTGCCAAAATGAGTATTTAAACTAGTCTATGCTGACCTTCTCAATAATATCTCAACTCTATGAATAGTTCTATATGCTTATTTGGTTTTTTTTTTATTCCAAATGATCTGCCTTTTATCCACCACGGAATCTCTTATAACCCCAAAATACCCTCGCTGTCTATACTTCTTTTCCCTATCCCCTACAACAATTCAACAACTCCATCTTCCTTCCAGCTTCATGTACCGTTCCCAATCCCACCGCTCCCGTCTTCAGTACTTTTCTCCATTAGTGAAAGCGAAATCTGGTGGCATAGAAAAGCTGCAGAATGTGAAAAATATATGTCTTTATTTGTATGTCAGAGATGAAGAAATTTACACTTTGCATAGCTTTTCTTGATCTTGTTTGGTGAACAAGCCATATAGACATTTAATTTGGAACCAGTGTTTCCCTTTGCTTTGTCATCTTTTGTTGTACAGACTTGGGCTCTGCCAGGCTTCCTGTCGCCCACAGAGAATCTTTTGATTAGCAGTCCCCTTTATACCTAATTAGTACCCAGAGATAGCACACACACAGTTGTGTCAACAGCTTCATTACTGTTTCGACCATGAAATGGTCCACCCATTATAAGACCAGAGAAGAGCTCTAGAGCAGAGAAGTGTGATTAACAAGGAACTTTAGGCAAAACGTTGTTTTTTTTAAAGAGCAAGGAAAGTTGTAATAATTGTTGGGTTTTTGCTGTCTGTGTATCTATCAGGCAGATTTTCCTTCACTACCAGCCCTAAAGACACAACAGGAACTGAAAGGTCATCTCCCATATATGAGAATATATCCTACATTTCACAGATTTCACCAGAACAAATATACCAATTGGGACATTTATCCTCTACTTCTGTTCTGATGACAGCTGTAAAATTTTAAGATTTTTCTTTTACTTTATGCTCCATCAACAATGGTCACAAAGACAAAAAGTGAGAATGTGTTGCATTTGTTGAAGAAAAGCAAAGTTTATTTTATTTGTAATGTTTGAAAAATGTTTAATGAAAACTATCTGATTAAAAAAAAGAATAAAACATGATTTCAGGTAGGCTTTTATTGTAGAAAATACCATGTGTGACCTTTCTGCAATAAATACTTCTTATCAGCCTGTCAGCAATTTTTTTTCTGTATGTGCATGTGCTGCATAGTGACAAGCCTTGGTGCTGGGAAACATTTACTCCTGTACACATGTGTGGGAGTTATGTTATACCATGACTGCCAATCAAGATGGCTGAATATAGTGAACCCACAAAAAGACCTGTCAATTATATCAATGGTGGCAAGGACTATAGCATCTCTAAGTGGGTGGCTATTGCAGACTTTAGTTCAACCAAAATCAGAAGGAAGTCGCAAGTCAACGGAGGGTCCATTGACTTGCAATTATACCTTCTGATTTCCTTTTGGTCTGTTGCGTTACAATCTGTCTTTCAATGGATGCTAACTGAAGGGCACCAAGAAATTAATGGGTATGAATGGGGCTAGTTCATACCGGATCTGTTGGGCTAACTTATGCTGAAAAAAAGTAGTGCATGTTCTTATTTTTTTTGCAACTCAACGTAATGTAGCACAACGGAACAGAACAATGTGAACTAGCCACATTCACACCTATTCATTTTTCGGTGCCCTTCCATTAGCATCCATTGAAAAGCATATTGCAACGCAACAGATGGTAACGCAACAGATCTGGTGTGAATGGGCCCTCATTTCCACTAGAACTTAGCAAGTGGCAGTAGTCTTCACTGTCTTGCAAGGAGCTTCTAGAATCATGCTTAACCTCCCTGGCGGTATGCTTATGTCAGGAATTTTGTGCCAAAAGCGGTACAATTTTTTGCATGGAAATTTGGTGTTATGTATTGTAGGCCTGCAATTCTTAGTAATTACTTACTTAAACCTTCGGATTGCTGCTCTTGGTAGCGATTTGTCTCCGTGACAATTTTTTCAATTACCTCCACAGTGAGGAATAATTGCAGGTATGCCAGAGGGTTGTCACGCTCATCATCTACCTTCTTCCCAGGTGATCCAGTGAACGGGAATCTTAGGGGCGCTACCTGGTCCGTATCGCAGTCAATAGGGCACCAAGTGCGCACATCGCTGAGGTCAGGTGCAGGATCATCGCCGTTGTCACTTGCCAGATCAGTGTCAGACGTGTCAGACGACAAATCTCCCCATGACTCACTATCGCTCACTTCTGCGAGCACCTCCGTGTCGCTGTCACTCAACTGGTCCAAAAACTCTTTTGTAGTAAAGTGGCGCTTTTTTGATGCCATGTTATAAAAATTTTATGAGCACAAATGACTGTAAAATGGCAGGCAAGGGGCACTGTACAGTGATCAAGTGTCAGATCTGAGGTGATACAGTGTAGTCCTCTCAGATTACACTGTAGCAGCTCTTTTATGTGTGTTTCACTTTTGAATTTGCCGCCCAGTTCCGCTCCCATGCGCCGCTGCTGCTCGCAGGGAACGGAACCAGGAAGTCAGATGCCGGCTGGCGATCATGGCGGAGGACATAGATCATTCTCGCCGGCGATCATAGCGGATGACATCGCTGGATCGGCAGGAGAAGGTAAGGAAACTCCGCTGACAGCTCTGCAATGTTACCCCGAGCGTGACTCGGGGTTACCGCTCCTGGCAGAGAAAATTAACCCCGAGTCACGCTCGGGATTACTGCCAGGGAGGTTAAAGTGTAGTTGTACTTTTCCAGTGAAATTTGAGAAAACCCCACTATATGTTTGTTATGTGTTCCCATTCACACAGCATACCAAAAAAGGATTTAAAAAAATATATTTCTTACTTTTAGCTGTTTCATTGGTGAAGTTCTTTGTCCAGATTTCAGGCTCCTCTGAATAGTATGAAAGTGAAACTAGAGGGTCAAACTGAGGATCAGACTGAGCTTTCTCGCATTAACATACACTACTTCTAAGTCTTTAATCCTCTGTTAGGATAGACAGTGTTCAAATCTAGTTTACAACTGATGATGAAATCTACCAGCGCAGTACAGACAGGGGTAATTATAGTAAACCTAAATTCCCACAGCTCCCCACTTAACATTACATAAGGAGAAGCTAGGTAGGATTTTCGAAGCAAGTAACAATCACTTAAAAATGAAAGCAGCATTTGTTTTAGGTTATGCTACGTGAATGGGAACATATAAGAAATATAAAATGGGTGTTATAACCAATTTGGCTGCAGAGGTAGAAAACGTTAATGCAAAGGCACATCTGCATCTGTACCCTAATGGAGTCCCCAACCTGCCTGCCTAATTGTGAGTAGAGTGGTTAGGACCATTTCCTGATTTTGATTGCTTTTAGTGTCACCTGTTGGCTTACTCAGTCTCAATGTGTGCCCTGGTGACAACTCTCAAAAGGGGAATTTTCCCTTTAATTTGTGGGGGTCTCCTGTCACATCCTGTTGTGTCTTCTACCAGTGAGAATAAATCTCCCAGTGGGGAAACAGATACCAAAAATAACTTAGAACATAAGAGTTGTTGTAACCCTTCCCCACACTATCCAAAAAAAAATAATTATTAATTAAAGGAGAACTATGAGGTGAGTGCTTTTCACTCACCTCATAGTTCTAGCCGACCTGAGACAATGAGACTGTCACAGGCCGGCTCAGTAGATCGGGAGGTGAGCGAACACATACCGGGTTCGCTCACCTCTCGATCCTGTCACGGCTCTCTGCCGTGACTGGGGGAGGGGCTAGATTCCCCTCTCCCGGCTCCGATCTGCCAGCGCTGACTGGCAGAACGGACGGGGAGGGGGCGGGTACAGCTGGCTCTGCCTCTAGATAGGCAGGGCCAGCTGTCACTCACGCAGCTGGGTGGATCCCGTCGTCTAAGTCGGGATTCGCTCCGGCTGCGGCGTCTCAGTATACCGCGAGCTGTAGCTCGCGGTATACTGAGCTTAGGGTGATGGGAGGACGCTAGTTTGTGTCCTCCCGTTACCCTAAGGAGAACTATGGGGAAAAACACTGACCCCCATGGTTCTCCTTTAACTTTAAGGCCGAGCTAGATATGTGTGCAACAGTCTAAATCAAGAATACTAAGCATTGTCTCCAAATGCAACCTCCTGCAAGTCATTAAATGTGCAGAGTGTTGATTTATAAAGGGTAACTCTGCTTTCTTTTAAAAAGAAGATCTAAGATACAAAAATGCTAAAACAGCTCATTTGCAATGTAATGCTGCTGTTATTATTAATAAAGGCGCTATCCTTGTATTTCAGTCTTCAGCCAGCTATTATTTTTTTCAATTTTCTTCTTTGTAACTATGGCAACGTTCAGAGCATTATGTTCAATGTTTGAGCACAGAACTCCCCCATAACTGCAATTTCCTACTCATTTTTTTGGCTTCTTGTGTTTCCCAGCAGTTTTACTCCTATCACAGCCCTGGGACAAATAATAGGATTTTATTAAGCAGTCCCTCCCACTTAGCATACAGAAAGTAGGAAGTGACTGCAGAAGGTGGGATATGAGTGGAATCAATCTGTCAGTTTCAACAGAATGAGCAGCAAGAAGTACGGTAGGTCCATGCAGTGTACTTACCTAACCTTAAAGTGATAATAAAGTCAACATGATTTTAAGCTATTTCAAATGCTAATGAAATCACGTACAATGGATGCTGCTTCTTATTGTTTAAAAGTTTTAGTTTCCTGCAGAAACAGCTGCCCCCCTGAGAACTGGTCCTGACTTCCTAATTTAGAGTGACTCCTTTCTCAAGCAGAGTGCAATGCAATCACCCTTCTGTGTGCTAGTAATCTGTGTGTGTCTCCACAAACACACAGACACAGCAAATCAAGCTACTCCCCGCTCCCCTGACCCTCTCTCCTCCCTTCTCCAAGCTAGTAGATGAGCAGTTGCTGGAGTCTGCTCTCTTTGTAATCTTGTAATCTTGCTGTAATCTTGCTCCCCTTTGTAATCTTGTACTGGACAGGAAGTTCATGGAAGCTGACTTGGAAGCAGCTGTTCATCAAAATGATGATTGTAAGTGTTTGAGCAAAGATGTAAATCAATTATTTGCTGGGCATTGTATATTTGTTTGATCTGGATTCATTATTGAAAAAAGTTTGAGAGTATAATTCTACTTTAAGTGGAGATTGTTTTGTTTTTTTTTCTCTGTTAAAAGTGGAGATACATGTTAAAACAAACCAATGCTTAAATCCACCCTTCCCTTGTTAGGCCCACGGAAAAGGACGTATAGGAGTAGTGGCCCCATGGGATTGTCGCACTTCCAAAACAATCAAAAGTATTAAATAAGTTGATTTAATCATAAGCATTGGTTTTATATAAAAGGTCAATTAATAAAAAAAAAAATGTATGTGGTATGTTGTCGGATACGCTGCTGGCTCTTTTTTCTATTTTCAGGTTGCTAGGGGCATAGCTGTATCTGGGCAGAATCAAAGGTAACGATATGACGCTTACCAATGGTTGCGGCTGTCACCGTGCAGAATCCCTGGACAGATGGCATATGGATTGGTCTTCTCGTTTTGGAGGGAAATCAGCTGGCCAATTGTGGTGTCATTAAGTGTATAAAAACTGGCATTAGTTACTGGGCAGTTCATCTTTACCACACAGTTCAGCAGGAGTAGTCGGATCAGCTTACCTCTGGATTGCCTGGAATTTGCTTCCCGCCCTCCCGCCCGTATCTTGGGCCTGGCGCGGTCATCCTTTGTTGGGGTAATGTTGCCCACTTTGTGGGTGGACAGGAAGTAGAGGTCTTAAGTGGTTTCATGGATTCTTTGCTCGAGTCTTTTGACTGAGCATTATTGGAATTTTATTTATGGTGGTTTATGGTTAAACGTTTTGAAAAGGTTAACAGAAATTTATTGTTAATTATAAACCCAATAAAGGGGCCGCGGTCTTATTTTCCCACACTACAGTGTTGAGTCTATTATTCAAGATAAGTATGTATATATGTGTATATTTATATTATGTGGTTATACAGATATGTATATATGGGTTAAGAGCAACGATTGAAGGTATTTGTGTGATTATAGGGCGTACAATCCCATGCAATGCAAATTCATCTTTTTCTTGCCACCCTGCTGCTTTGATAAGCTGCTGGTAGATAAAAAAAATACCCAGTATTTCAGAGTATGGAGGAGCATGTGACTCACTTCGAGTGACAGTGTTGTGCCATTCGGCAAGCACCAAGCAGTCACATGGGAAGAGTCCATAGCCCTGTGCAAGCTATAACTTTTGCTAGATTACTCAGGATGGCCTCTCCTGATCTCAGAAACTGAACGCAGCAGTGAGGGGAGCACAGGGGGGAGGGTAGGGCGGCACTTGTTTCTTTGTCCTGTATGGTCGCATCACAGGTTTACCTTAATCCTCCTATTACCCTTAGGAGAACTATGGGAAAAAGCCTTAACCCCATAGTTCTCCTTTAATGTTTTGAACTTTTAGTTTCCTGCAGAATCAGCTGGTCCTCTGAGCACTGGTCCTGATAGGGAATCTGAGCTGAGAGAGTTGGCTTTATCCGCATGGAAACATGATAATTTTAAGTGAATGGGCAAAACTGTAAAGAAATACTTTTGCCGGGCAATGTATATTTGTTTGATCTGGATTCATTATTGAAAAAAGTTATTACTACGTTTAGCTTCAGTCTGGACAGTTCCAAAACCACTATATTTTTTACTGAAGTTTCCATTTCAGGTAATACTCTTTTTAAGGGCTATGAATAATAATATGACAGGCAAGAACCAGGCATATCTGTTAGCCGATGGCATTGCAGAATTTCAAAACATTAAACATATATGTCATGCAAGTTCACCAGGAATAATAATCACAACATTCCTGGAATGAACAGTAAATCATTCTGAAAACTAATTGCAATGGGCAAGCTAAAAGAGGAAAGGGCACACACAGTTCTTTCTGCCTATAGCATTTCTGCAACATCTTGCCTTGCACTCCAGAACTGTATAAATATAGAGAGTTCAATCTGAACCCTTGGAGGGTTGTGCAATAAAATATGTAAGTAAGTAATTAGCAATAACTGGACCAATGTTCATAATAATGACAGCTCGGACTGAAGAAATATGAATGACATTTTGAAAGGAATTCATTATGGAATGTCCGTACATGCACAGCTAGGGCGAGCGTCTGCAATAGCTTCTCATTAGCACATGCAGCCGAAAAAAAATATGGCTGACATCTCACAGCGTTAAAATAGTTATTATGGCTTGAAGAATAAAAGCTGTAGTTAATAGTGAGATGTTGTAAGAGATGGGCAGCAGCAGGTAATCGATCATGAAATCCAGAAGGATTGTAAATCCCAGCCCTAGGCAGCTAACATCTCCAGAGAGACCTACCAAGTAATGATAGGATTTTTTTGTTTTGTCTTTGGCAGCAGAAGGAGTTAAAAGAACTGATTTAATTAACAGTGATAGCATGAACCGGCTAAAGCACCACAGTGAATGCGTACCAATAGAGACCCCCCTCCTCAAACTCCCAACACTATCTAATTAAAGGTGAATGTTTCAGCATCTTCAAAACAGCTGTGCTTTAGGCCTGGGACCAAATTAAAAGTGACTGTCATTTTTGGGTCACAATGACCTTCTAAACCCCCCAATCCTAAGAAAAACAAAATGCATAAATCACTTAGTAGGCAAATTATTAGCAAGGCCATGCATGTAAAGGTTGATCTTATCTAAGAACTCCCATATTACCTGGCATGGTTTCAGAAACCTTATGCTGCATCTGACATACAAATCTGTAGACATGCACATGAAATAAACTCTATTTATGTTCACTATTTACTGTTTTACTGTTTACTCTATTTAATGTTCAAGCAGGCCCAGATACTTAGCTACTTTACTCCCTTGCCATACTGTGCCATCACCTAAAAAAAGCTTTGTAATACATATCAGTCAGCAGCTCTGGGCTCTTTCCAGCTGCCAGGACCTGAACACTGCCACTGCAATGGGACACATGCTCTCTGTCATAGGGATGCATATGTGTTCAGACAAAGCCACTGATTCGCTGGTTCTACCTGGATGTCAGTATTTGACATACATTGCGTTTCCCTCTGGTGTAGTTGAGGGAGACTAAAACTGCTGACATTACATTACATTACAATGTCCTTTTGCGGCTTAGGTGAAAGGACAGCAGATGCAACTAGATTAGGCTGAATTAGGTCCACTGTAACTGGAAACAGTTTTTTAAATTGTATTATGTGTAATTACCTGTACGATTCTTGTTCATGGATACTGTTTGTAATGATATGTACAGGGGTGCAGCCATACTTGCATATCACATATGTAGGGTTTGTTTCCCAGTTAGTACTGCTGCACAATGGTTTTGTTCCCTGCCTTGCAATACTGGTCTCCCTGATTGAAAACAAGGCACTATGTGGCTAAGACTTTATTTATGCAAATAATGCAGGCTATAAAAATCGATCAGTGGGTGGCCCTGTCTGCCAATTCCTGCCCAACATTCTGAAAAATTGAAGGAGATGAGGGAAAATTGTAGCCAAATGGCACCTGTAACCATTCAGGTATCTTGACTGCCAGCAGGGCCGACTTTTAAAATGCAATAACAGCAGCAGGGGTTTCCTCCATCCACGTCAAACAGCGTCTGTTAGATATTTTCCGTTCAGTCAAAAAGCTTAACGAAAATGCACATAGAGTACATTAGGTTAGTGCATTGGCATACCATTGAAAATGGGAAGAGCTGTTAATGGGCCCTAATGAAGAGTACATTGCAGCTAAGTAAAAGGATGTAGCAATGATGGTTGGACCGCATGAGCTTGTGGACTCAAGATCACTTGCATTCTATTGCTCTCTAAACTTCAGATTGGAGTGTTTTGGAAGTAAAATAAGTTAAACAGTGGCTGGAAATGCATCCGTTTCCAATTCTAAGGCAAATATTCCAATAAAAAACGATGGATATACTGTAACTCCAAATTGCTACTTATCTTTAACAATACATCAGAAAGAAAGAAAAGCAACTATGTGTAATACTGTATATCAAGTTGAACTTGAATACAATTTCACGTAGACTCTATAATCAGAGAGGAACATTTATATAAAAATGTATGTTTTTTTTATCAAGGGAAAGTCTATGTAAACAGACTATAATATATTCAAATTAAAGAACTGTCAAGGTAGCATTTATTTGATATAACTGTACACCTCTGAATACATCTGATGGTCTTCTCACATTTTGGCAAGTCTCACAAGTGTTTGAAGATTGTAGGATGCAACAATGTGGCTGGACCAGCTCTCTCTACTGTGAAATCATCTTTTGACCAGAGGACTGTCAAAATGACAGTTTGGGGATCCAACATTCCAAATTCTCTTGTAAAAGTTCACAGGTTAAAGGTTAAAGACTTTTTTGCAGATCCCACTGGACCGGAACACAGGCACTGATGTGTCACGCATTCGGGTGATGGCGATCGCACTGTGGATGGGGCGCATGGCTGCGGTGCCATTGACTTCAATGCGCAGCCACACCCCCTCCTGCCCCAAAACACCGTGAGCTGGCCGGTTTCGTTCTAGTGCGTTACAGAGTTCGAACGCACTATTATGAACGCAGTCCCTAAGGAGAACTATGGGGAAAAGCCCTGACCCCATAGTTCTCCTTTAACTACACTGTAAGTTTATTTTTTATGAAGTTGTTATATATGTTAAGTTACATATCTTTATGTTTCTTATGTAACTGAAATAAACGGTTTAAATATCATTAATTCCTTGTTATTTATTTAGTTTCCTCAAAAAAAACATCAGGGGGAGCACAATTTTCTGTTCTTGCCTCGGGCGCAAAATAGGCTAGCTACAGCTCTGCATTGGGGAGAGTATCATTTACTCTACCACCATTTCTCCTTTAACTATAAGTGCCAGTCTCAGCGTAAAGGGGTATAGAAAATGATTTTTTTCTTGTTTTAGTGTTACCTAGTGCTGGGATTTCATTGCCAAAAACGGTACACCATACTTATAGTGAACATGGTCTTAGCCATGGTCCTTTCAAAGGGTGAGAATAATATTTACCTCTGTAGCCAGCCTTCTTTATTCATCCTCTAGTCAGCTATCTTCTTTTTGACTACTACTGCTACTAAAGATAATAATTATTATTACCTTTGTGACCAATTAGTCACAGCCACAAAGTCACACATAGGAGTAAGGCATCACTCATACCTGAAGCAACTGTGTTTTCTAACAAAAGCAAGCCATATGGTACTAGTCCAGTTTTTTAGCTGCTCCCTTTTTCACCAGAATAATGCATTGCAGTATGCTTTCGAAATATGCTGCATGCTGCATTTTTGGGAGTGTTGACCTGTTCCAATGGCAATATAATGCCAAGTGTGAGATGAAGAAAGTGGCACAATTCCATGCTGTCTAATACCAAGCAACAGACTGAAAGGTCTGGATAATGGGACAGCTTAGGGACTGCAGATGTTGGTGAACTTAGATTTTGTATAACTAGCACTTTCCCTCAGTTCCTCTAAACAGACAATTAATCCAAATCAGTTATTTAAAACAGTAATATAAATACTGGGCAAAGACTGCTTAATCTTTTAACACCTTCAGACCATAGCAGATGATTGTTCTTAAAGTAAACCTGTCACTAGGCTGATCATATCAGAATGAACATATTATTTAAAAATGTATCAGCAGAAGCTACATTCTGTGAACATGTGCGTTAATAGATACAGAGATATAGGTGGCTGTCTTCCTAGCCTCCTAGTCCTTAAATGTGGTTGGTTGCCTTATTATCCAATAGTGAAATAATAAAATGTGTATATAACTTTAGTTGCTTATATCTCTGGTGCGTTTTTTGTAGAGAAGATAAGCTAGGAAGGCCCCATTAAAAAATAATGAAGTAACGCAGAATTCAGGGGCCAGTAGTATCTCAGAATACAGGGGTCAGAAGAACTGCAGAGTTCAGAGATCAGTAGTGTGTAACACAGAGTTCAGAGGTTAGTAGTAAACAACACAGAGTGCAGGGGTCAGGAGCAACACAGAATGCAGGGGACCATAGTATGTAACACAAAGTGCTGAGGTCAGGAGTATGTAATGCAGAGTTCAAAGGTCAGGTGTAAGTAAAGCAGAGTGCAGGAGTCAAAAGTAACTAATGCAGACCAAATAGGTCAGTAGTATGTAATGCAGAGTTTAGAGGTCAGGAGTAAGAACTGCAAGGTTTTGCAGCACAAAACCCTACCCCTCTCCCCCTCAGATGCAGCAGTGTCTGGCAGAGTGAGGGAAGTTCTCTCGGGTTTCCTTTTTGCTGTGTCATATGACACGTCAGAGCATAGGAGGAACCTAGGACTTCCATTGGCTCTGCAATATCACTATGATCTGCAGTTTAAAGGCCGTATTCGACAAGTAGATCCTGACTGATTGGTTGTGGACCCCCAGTCTAGAGAACTCTCAGTGTCTCCCATGATGGCAATCATAAAAGATAGTAGTATATACTGTATAGTCTACAGTACAGAAATGCCCAGGTAGTATCTGCATCTCATTGGCTCTAGCTTGGCTCAGTACAGTTCTGGTTTATACCTACACTCTATCTTACATCATACTATACCTATAGAGTATTTAAATATTGATCTATACATTATACCTATGCTGACAGTTTTTTTCTGTATGTTTATTGGAATTCTGATTATAAGTTGATGGATTGAAGGAATTTATTGCATGGCAGGTCCCATCATTAACATCCATGGCGTGTAAGCAGAAACAAATGTATGCAATGAATACAACTATAGCACAATAGCAGTTACCATAATGTTCAATAGAAAACATTTTTTTTCAATTATGCAAACATTAAATTGCATGTGCATGGACTGGGACACAACCATGACAGAAAGAGAGAGCCCTCTGCATATTGGACAGAATGCTTGCAGTTGATCTAATCACAGTCTTTTTACTATAGCCAGCTTTATAGCAGTGTATTTTTCAGTAGCATCTATGCATCTAATGTACTTTTTATTGCCTGTGCTGAAATCAAATAAAATATGTTGTGGGATTTACCATTGTTCTTTTATTTCCAATTTCTCTATTTCATATAGGCAACATTATAATAGTAATTATTTTACCACCTACTAATCCCAGTATGGTATCTGTTTGATGGTTTAGCAAACCAGCCACTCCACAGGGCTCACCTAATTAATTAGGATGTGCTATAAATGTAAAAAAAGGAACACCTTAAGCATTGGTTTTTAATGCAACCAATTACAGGGAATGGATATTGAGTAAAAGAAAATATTCAACACTTAGGTATACATATTCCCTGCAATTTATTGTAAGCACCACACCATTTCCCCACACGCGTGACTATAGGATGAATAGGAACAAGCAATGTACATAAAATATTGTTAAAGCTGGAAATACATGGCTTCCTTGTTTTCCCTCAAATAGAGGCCTTTCCTTGGGATCAATAGTCCTGAGCATGAACATGCAATAAATGTAAAGTGGACTTCCAACACAACTCAGCAGGAGATTCATTGGATCATCACATCTCCATTTCACAAAATCTGCAAAACTGCACTGTTGAAAATGACTTGAAGTTCACAGATCAATAGAAAGGTCGGTGCTAGGCAATTGTGCACTATTGTCTGTTTAACCCTTTCTTACCTACATACATCCACCACAGCCTTGTTGCACATTGGAAAAATAAGTAAATATAAATTGAATCTTGGATTATATCAATAAATAGTTTATAAAATATGAAACCATATTTAAAGATAATTGAGAATAAGGTCAGGTCAAGGCAGGAGTGTTTTGGAACTCTATTAAGGAGCATTCTTTCCCAGCTGTGCTCCACATCACTACATCCTCCAGGGCCACTTCCTTTGTAATGGAAGCATTTCATACAGACCATATAGGGAAAAGGAAAATAAAGCTTACTAATATGGGTGGAAGCCCATGGGTAGGTGCAAGCTGGGATGAGATTCTTTCCTTGCTTCCTGTAAAACAGCTCTAGGTTATGGAGAGATAGTTTTCAAATCCAAACTGGTTTTCTATTAGTGCATTTTTTTAAAAGAAAACATATATAGAGAGGAATATTTGGTTTGCTATTCTTGACCTCCTTTGAATATACTAATTACCTTGCTATCATGCTGATCCAATTGCTTCAGCACTTTATGTGTTGCCTACACAGAAATCATGAACTTCAAGGAAGTCAAACTGAAGTAAGAGTTTCTAAACTTCATACTTGTTCTTGGTCATAAACTCTGAAAGTTCTGAGCTTTTGGGTCAACATGATAGCCAGATCAGCAGTATTTTTATAAGGGGAGATCAATAATGGCAGTCTCCATACTTTCTCGGTACACAATTTCTTTAAAGGGCATCATAGGTAGCTGAAAGAATACTGCAAAAGTAGATCACTAGCAAAATAAGAACATGTTTAAGGAATTTAAAGCAATTCTATAAAACAAAAGTCCATATTGGGCAAACTAACAGGTTCAATTCCTAGAAAGGATTTTAAGCAGGTTGAGGTTATATTCCCTGCACTCCTGCAGCACCCTGATCATCACCTGGCTGCCAAACCCAATACTTCTGGGTTAGAGCATTGACAATAGTGGACTGGGTGTTTTTTGGGTTACGTTGTACTTTATAGAGCATATTTATAAAGCACTGAATGTGCCTTTTCTCAAACATTTATTGGTGGTGAATCAATCGCTATCATTTATAAACACATGCACCAGGAAGATATACCTGCATTGAATGTTTGGTGAATGTGAGATTCTCTGCTTTAGAAATAAATCTTTATTATTATATAGGATTAATATAGCGCCAACAGTTTGAGCAGCGCTTTACAATATAAGGAAGACATTACAATCACAATACAATTCAAGACAAGATGGTAAGGAGGGCCCTGCCTCTGAGGGCTTACAATCTAAAAAGGGAGGGAGGGAGAAGTGATACATGAGAAGGTAGCTGTGTGGGGATGAATTGTTTGAGGTGCTAACCTATTCATTCAGGTTACATACAGTAAATGTATCTTTACATATTTTCAGTAATATTAGTAGTTTATAGTTGCACGAAGACCATTGTTTTCCAGTAGTAACAATAAAACCAATAAATGTAAGTTGTTTGGAACATAAAAATGTATGTGCACCAAAAGATTGCCATGATTGCATAGGAAATAGCTACTGTTGAGTGATCAATCACCTGCACAATGCATTCCAAGCAATATGTAGTAGTAAGAATCAGACATATCCATTAATTATAAAACATAGACTTCTTTTGTTTGAATGTTTTTCCTCTTCTCTACCTTTTTATTACATTGTGAAATGAGGATTACTGAATCATTTTGCATAAGCTTCAGGAGCATTTTAATGTTTTTTTCAAGTATATTATATTAATTGCATGATAAATCGTTAAACAGCTTGCTGCATTTGCAATTTACCCATTAGCTACTGATTAGAAGGGGCTTCCATATGGTAATCGAACTTGAACTACGTTGAGTGCCAGCTTACAGCACAGTCCAAATCACTAACATGGGCTCTTGCCACAGAGTTCTTTTTTTAGGGCTCTGAGGCATACTGCCAATGCCAGAGATGCAGCATATAGTCACTGTAGGAATTCATCATAGCCAAGTATGATTTAAGATGAGCTGCCTCTTCAGATATTGCAGGGCGTTTTGCAGATTTCTCCTGGTGAAGTATGTGCTGTCATATAGCCGGCTTACACAGTGACAGGATGGGAATATTGCCAGGATCTGTGTATGTGCCATGTCAAACCACACAGTGGAGGGCAAGAAAAGGGCAACCTGCTATTTGCATGCATGCATGCACAGCATTAAACAGGTCTTGCAATCATCTGAGTGACATTAAAGGCACAAGGGTTAAAGAAAACCGTCAAGTTATTAAAGAAAATGAACAACAAAAGTGTAGCAATACTATTCAGCAGTGAAGGTTTTGTTAAGTAACCTAAGGTGAAATATGATTATTCTTGATATTTTCGTTTACAAATTAATATTTTAAATTCTAAGCATCTACAGCAGGTTCCCTCTGAAAATAGCAACAGTAATTATACTAGGCCAGATATTTAAAGCAAGAATATTTTACTTGTCTAAATGCTTACAATATGTATATGTTTTCATGTGTTTTCTTTTTCTTGTATTTTGCTACTCATGTCATTGTTAAAGTACTATAATCCATTGTAGCACTTAATTGTAAATGCATCTGCACTTACAATTCTCCCTTAGTGCCTCTGCAAAGTACAAAAAATATCGGTTGATCCTGCCAGTGAAGACCACCTAATGCAACTTCGGGTGATGGGGTGACAACACTGCTGCACTGCTCCTAAATTCAGTGTAGCATTGCCATCCTCATGTAGGCTGTGCCTACTTGCACAACAGTGGAAAGAGAAGATATTGAAGGAATGTGTCTATCTGCATTCTCACTGCTGGTTTACAAGTCTGTTACCCAGATAGCAAGCAATTAAGCTGCAAGTTTGAAAATGACTTGCTAAACTATTGCAGACTTGCCAAGCTTCACAATTTTGTTGCACAATTACAGCTAATCTGCATTGCAAGTCTCCAGATCTGTGTGCTTTGCAAAAGTGCTGTACACTTGCAGAGCTCTTGCTAAGACCAGCAGGACTCTTGCTGTAGACTTGCCAAGCAAATTTGCTACAAATTCAAAAAGTGTCAACTAGAACTTGTGCTGCGAGTGTTCTGCAAGTCTACAACTTGGCAGGAATGTGCGCAGCAAGTTAAAAAGAATTACAATTTAACCCTGCCACAAGTTTGTGGCAAGTTATCCTTGCTATCTGGGCACTTGTCAATCAGCATCTGGCCACACCTAGTCCTGCCCACTGCTTTCTGGATTTCTGTTGATGGAGCCCTCCCACTGTGAGCTGCAGTGTCTGGGAGTGGGAACATGTAAGATACAAATGAAAGAAGATTTATCTCAGTCAGGGGATGTAAAGATTTTTGTATCACCTAAGAAAGGGAGCCATCTTTATTCAGTCATTCTCTAGGGTCAACAACTAATTTCTGGGCAGAGATGCTAGCCCAGAGATAACACAGTATGAATCCTGGTGCTTGTGCAGTAACCTTTATACTGTAGGCTGTGTGTACACATGTTGTCTAACACATATTAACTACCTGCTGTTGCCTCTCAGGTTGTGAGCTGCTAGAAAGTTACAACAGTGCAACCATCTAAGTAAGTGATTAATGTGGATGTAGACTGAGGAAATGGTTCCAACTGCCTGTGGAAAACTGATGGCCTTGTTCTTTTGAAATGCCCAACTCAGGCCTAAGCACAGTAATCTCATATAAGCTCTACTACTATGTTAATGAAAGAGCTAGATTTTTGCAAAAATTATACTGCTGCTGTACATTTTTAGAAGAACTTATTGATGTAGACTTGTGAAGTTATTTTCCAAACCTAATTGCAGAAATGTTGGTTGTACTTAAAAGATGGAGGTCTCTTGCTCTATAAGCATAGGCTGCTGGATGGAAAATGTACAAGCATACAGTACACTAAAATGAAGTCTTTATTGATTTATGCTGAGGGCAGCGTATTCTTGCACAAAAGCTTGATGTGGCTGATTTGAGAATGCTCCTGTGAAAAACAACAAGACATTCCATTCAAAGCTCATCATTTACCAGGTCTTAGGTGGCACAGATCTCCACATTGCACCTGCTTCCAAGTAATGTTACCTTCCATCTTTTTGGTAAGTATACACAGGCATTTGTGCTTTGACATACATTTGCAAGGGTTACCACATATGGTACTTTACTTTTGAACTAGATGGTATGGAGCAATGTCTGTTTTTACCATGCAATGCACTGTTTTTGCCTGTACAACTTGTCCTATTGTACACTGTTTTAATTGCTTTTATTTTTCCATACAAGTAAATAAGAATGCAATGTGAGAATATTGTAAACATAGGATAAATATATAGCATCTCAAATGCCAGCCATCTTTTCCTGATCTGTCCAGAGAGCATGTAGTACCTGGCTTCCTTCTGAGTCTCAGTATACTATGCATATATGAGAAACAACTGTCCTGTGCTGAAAGCCCAGTCTTTCTCCTACAGAGTACTGAAGGGTCCTCGTGTTTTTTTGGGCCCCACTTCCACCCTCCAGAGCTTTGAAGGGTCCTCATATTATCTGCACATTGTGACATACCTTTCTTTTGTTAATAAAGAAGAATGGGCAGAATTTGCTTTGGTGTGCTGGTCACTATTTGTTAAATCTGTACTTATATTATCTGGGTCTCCCTATCCCCTACAAAGTACTGAAATGTCTTACAGAGTACTTAATAGTTAATCTGCGGCAAGATATACATGTTTCATGCTCGTCAACTTTTGTTTACAGTATTACCAAGATGACTACAGAAACAGTGCTGATTAATGTTGTTGGAACAAGCCTGGATGATCGCAGTCAGGGTTTTGTTCCCCACCCGTATGATGCTGTCCAGCTTCTAAGCAGATATACAAATGAAAACGACACATCATTGTTTTAGGGTGGTGCCCTGATCTGATGGTAAAGAACAATATCACATCTTAAAGCTCTGGTGCTTTCTTTGTAAAGGTGCCCATACACTGCACGATTATCGTACGATAATCGTATGCGATCGGGTTTTCGTACGATAATCGAGCAGTGTGAACGGAGACGTGCGACCGTTTCTACTGTACGGTCGCACGTCTTCTGTCGAACCAGCATGTTCGAAAACCAGCCGGGAATCGTACGATTCTCGGCTGGTTAGAACGGTGCTCGGAAGATAAATGCTGAACGGGCCGGTGTGCGCACGCGCACACTGCCCGTTCAGCATTGCGGTCATCGGAAGCCCGCCCCTCAGGAGGGCGGGCTTGCGATGATCGAGAGTGCGATCTGCCTGTCCAAGATAGGCAGATCGTACGTTTTTTTAATCCCTTTACAACCATCGCAAGACTAAAGTCTTGCGATGGTTGTAGAGTGTATGGCCACCTTTAGTGACATTGGGTACTGTATACTGACAAAGTAAATGTGACGTAGTCTATAGATCCTAATCTAATCAGCTTTAATTAATGCAATTCATGTTAGGCAATCAAAGTAAATAAAGTAAATCCATGATTGGCTGCTATGGATTTTTGCAAATCTGTATTTTATTAGTAAATTACCTCCATTACCACCTTGAAGAATCAATTTTAGGAACTTACTAAACATCAGGTAATACATATTCATTTTTGTAGAGCTAATTTTTTACGCTGTTCCTGGAAACAGCACGTCTTAGGTTCCTCACCTGGATAAGGCAAATCTAGCTAAAAAAAAAGTTTATGATGACTTGACAATTGCAGTGGGTGAGTGTTAAAACACTTACATGCTTTATACCATCGGTCAATTGTTACAATCAGGGGTGGTCTCTCTAGCCCTAATACAAAGCCTAAGCCTATGCTCTATTCCTAAGCCTAACCATTTACTCTGAACCCTAAACTGCAGCCCAACCCTAAGCATGCACCAAACCCAAAAATTAAACCTAGCCTTCTGCCTTAACCTTAAATCCATCCCTAACCCTCTAACCAAAGTGAGTTACAGTTTAAAGGGGAACTTGATATAAGAATCAAGAATATTATTTTTTGTAACAAAGAATTTTAGAGTCTAAAATGTACTTGTTCACAAGGAAATTTCGATCATTAATGTAAAAACAGAAACGTGCAGTTGATGATGATGTTTATCATTAAAGTGTTTCTGCTTGATAATCAGCAAACAATAGGAAAGTGGCAGAAAATGTCCAGCCCATAAGATCTTGGTACCAACATTTGTGGTTCTATTTATAAATGTTTGCGAGCAGGGTTCGCACAGCATTCAAAGATATACATTTTCTGATTGGATTCTAATAAAAACAATTGCAAATCCTGGGTTAGTGTTATTAACTTTGTATGAAAACATTTATAAATAGATCCCATAGAGTAAATATGCTACAGCACTTTTCACTCCATAGACTATTCAATAGTCTTGAAAATACCTAACCATGACTCTGCATATGGGTACTTGTAGATTTTATAAACCATTGGTTTCTTATTCTGTGGCTCTATGCTATTCCACAGTCACACAGAGAAATTCAAATTAGCAATGTTTAAGCCTGAATTACAGCAAGATCTATCCTGATGAGCATGTCAAGGTTTATTTCATTAACATACCGTCCATCACCTAGCATTGCTGTGAAAAAAACAATTTCCCTTAATTGATTCATCATTACACATTAATTTGAAGAAATTGTAAAATCCTGTCAAGGAGTGTGGATTCCCAATGAATGATTAGGGATTATTTTCTGTGCAGAGGGCAATGTAACCTGCATTCTTAAAGCTACTGATATGAAAACTGCAAGGAAAAAAAATGATGATTGAAACAATGCCAGGAAACAGAAATTGTCACTTCCTATGTACTTCTTATGGTGGAACTGCAGGCAGAGAAGTTTTTGTAAATTGTGGCGTGGAAAAAGTTACCTCCAATCATATTTAATCCAAGTCTAGATTGCTGCTGTGTAATGTAAAAATTGTACTTTCATTTCAAAGTAAGACTAGCATTGTACTTCCAGAGCTGCAGCTATCAAAAGCTCCAGCTATTATATAGGGAGGTGATAGTGTCATTTATACGCCCCCTCCTCTCCCCTTGTCTATTCACAGGACACCTTATAATTTGTCAATGGTCCACATAATATGTTTTGTGAATGGACAAGGGGAGAGGATGGGCATATAAAGAACACTACTGCTTCCATGTTCAGTATGAGAGCCACAGCCCTGGAAGTATAGAACTGGCTGTATTTTTTGGCATGAATGGAAGAATAATTTTTACAGCACACAGCAGTGATCTGGATGTGGGGTAAACATCATTAAAAGTAACCTTTGTTTTCACACCATAATTCATAAAAACGCTTTCAAGGTTACTTGTACTTTTAAATATACCGTGATTGGCTAAACTAGCACAAGGAAAGGTATCTGCAAATCTGGATGGGACTCTCCAGTGACCTGTCTGTGTGCCACATGGCAGTGTCAATTGGAACAATATTTTAACAGATGTATGACTACATCAAGGATTGGTAGCAAAGTAGTCAGCATAGTCAGTACATTACTAGGGATCAGTGCTGTTAATAGAAGTTGCAGAAGGGTTGGTAGACAAATATAAAAACAAGATATAATACTTTATTATTAGATAATTGTTAGTGCTCTTATGCACAATTACTCTACAGCAGGGGTATCAAACCTCAGGCCCTCCAGCTGTGGTGAAACTACAAATCCCATAATGCATCTCTCTTCGGGAGTCATGGCTGTGCGAATCTTGCAATGCCTCATCGGATTTGTAGTTCCACCACAGCTGGAGGGCCGGAAGTTTGCTACCCCTGCTCTACAGCCTTAATCCAACCCTCCTCCAGGTTAGTAGATGTAAAGGGATACTTTGCTGGGCAATGTATATTTGTTTGATCTGGATTAATTATTGAAAAAAAGTTTGAGAGTTTAATACTACTTTAGTTTTTTTCATAGGCACCCTCAATCAAGTTAGATTTTTTTATGGATAGCAAGTAAAACTCTGGTGGTTGCTACCTCACTTGAATGAGCTTGTCTTCTTTTTAGCTTTGATCACCCAACATGACCAAAGGACTTTTACCTGTACAACTACCTGCCCTGACCTACCTCATAAGACATGTGCCCTAGATATCCACTGATTGCAAGAGCTTGTCCAACTCTTCTATACTGGGTCACAAATGTCCTTTACTTTTTATAAGGTAATAGGGTTTACAGTTTCACTCTGCAGCCCAGCAAGCAAAGAGTTTCCTTGCAGTCTGGAGCTGCACACCAAAACCCAAATGTTCATTCTCTAACAAGGTTACAGCAGTAAAACGGAAAGGAACATTATCACAACCAATTACTATTCCCTAATCCTGCTCTAACTAGCAACTATAACAGCAAGTTGCAACATGACCTCAATTCCACAGATCCTCATTAGGACTTCCAAACAAAATTCCTGCAAAAAAAACAGAAGACACAAGTACACAATCATCTTGTATGTCTATCTAGCTGTCTATACAGTTGTATTCTGATCCCTAACTAGAGTGTGCTAAGACATTGACGTAAAATCATATGGTCCATACCATAACCTTAAGTCACAAATTCACACCAAGGCAACAGCGTTTCAGAGCTTTTTTCATACTTTTCTAGCATTGTGCGTTTTACAGGCATTTTCTGTTCATATGTAAAAGCATTATAAGGCTTGTTTTCAGCTCGTTTTCAGTTGTCCAATAAAAAGCAGTCTCAGCTGCAAAACGCGCTAAAAAAAGCGTGATAAAGCGCAAAAGCACGCTGATCGACTCATTTCCATTGAAGTCTATGGAGCAAAACGAGCTGATAAGCTCCACAAAAGAAGCTCATGAACTATTTTAAACAACGGGCATATTGTTACGCGTGAATCAGTGCATTTGCATGAACGGCCCACATAGGAATACATGAGATTTTGATTTGCATGCGTTTCAGCGTGGAAAAAAAGCGCGAGAAAACGCCCTGGTGTGAACGGGGCCTAATCCAGCATTCTGTTACTCATTTGAGGTAGTCTCAGTGGCAGATATAGGGGCTATTTAAAAAAGAATGCTAGGGAATCTAGGCTTGTAAATGTGCCTAGATTTTCCAGTCATCATTAACATTAGTCAGTATTATACATATTGACTTGCATGACAAAGCATGACAAATTGTGCAATTCTCCATGATTTTTTTTCTAAGACTCTAGACCTTAAAGCTGAAGTTTAATCTGCTTATATTTTGCCTTTTCTAGCTCTTCCCTTTCCCCTCATCAACAGGCTACTGACATTTTTAAATAAAATTAATCCCTTTCCATCACATACTTCATTTTAGAGCAAGTAATTTCATTACTGGGTCTCTGTGCTTTTCTATGCAATGCAGGCAGATTATGGCTGGTGGGATGAGCTGGCAGGGTACTGTGCATAGCTTTCTGAAAACATCACAGCACCCTGCTACAGTACTCTCTCAAGAGTCCTCAGCCACGATGCATGCAGTGGACTGGCTCTTGTGAGGAGTAGTGCAAATATCAAATTCCTTGATGGGTGGATGTCAATATGGAAGAGTGGGCTTACCTAGGCAGAACACCCTAAGTAATGCCCACATATGATGCTGTGCGTCCATGATTAAAAGAACTGAAATCCAATAAATGAAAGGGACGGGCTAGGAACAGTCAGGCTGCGGAGGAAAGATTAGATGTTGCTGGGCGTCCTTCAGCCCGGAAATGAGGTGGGCTCTTCCTGACTTACTGTAGCCTCCAATTCACATTGTGAAGCTTACTCTGAAACTAGCGTAAGCAATTTCAGTACATTAGAGGGACCTGAACAACTGCCCAAGACTGAACGTAAGGCTGGAGTTTAACTTACACTCAAACCTGAGCTTTCTGTGGGAAACTGTGCCAAACACTTTAGCAAAGTCCAGGTATACTATATCCACAGTCAGCCCTTTGTATACGTTTCTGCTTATTTCCTTACATAGGAAAGTTGATGAGTTTGACAACTTCAGTCTTTCAGGAATCCATTTTGGTTATGGCTTTTTATATTGTTTGCTAGCACATCTACTAGGTGAAGACCTTGATCCATTTTGTTTATAAATATAGGCACCACATGTGCCTGCCCAGATAGCAAGCGATTGAGCTGCAAGTTTGAAAATGACTTGCTAAACTATTGCAGACTTGCTAAGCTTCACAATTTTGTTGCACAATTACAGCAAGTCTGCATTGCAAGTCTCCAGACCAGCGAGCTTGCAGGGCTCCTGCTAAGACCTGAAGGACTCTAGTTGTAGACTTGCCAAGCAAATTTGCTAAAAATTCAAAAACTGTCAACTAGAACTTGTGCTGCAAGTGCTCTGCAAGTGTACAACTTGCCAGGAATATGTGCAGCAAGTTAACAAGAATTACAATTTAACCCTGCCACATGTTTGTGGCAAGTTATCCTTGCTTTCTGGGTGGTAGCAGTCTGTTGGTAACAACTTGGTCTTTAAACAAAATTAGCAATAATGACTTAGAAAAAACTGAACTAAACTCTTTTAGGACACACGGGTGTAAGTCATCCAGTCCAGGTGCTTTATTCACCTTTATTGTGTCTGTTTCTGGGCCATTTATTTTTGAGCCGTGAGTGATGGCGAATCTGCCTTATTAGCTATAGGATTTGTCTGTGAAACTTGGTTGCTTTGTAGACTACTAGACATGTGGGATTCATTTCGGGAAAAAAACGTTTTTCGGACGAATTTTTGTTATTCGGAGATTCAGATGTATCCGAATTTCCGAATAACAGAAATGACGAATGAAAACGAATCCGAATACTAAATTTCGGACGCATTTTTGTTTGTGGACGAATTTTCGTTGCAGCAAAGTGACATACATTTTTATTTTTTTAAATGTCACTCTGCTGCAACAAACGAACGAAACGAAAACGAAACGACAATTCGTACAGACTGCCTCTAACAAATTTTGTCCGAATCCTGAAACGAATTGACTTTCGGACCCAAAGCCCAAAAAACGAAATAACGCAAAGTCCGAATCAAAACTAAACGAATTTTGTGCCAGTGCACATGTCTATAGACTACTAAGAAATGTTTCACAATATGCTAACAGAAGTACCTCTAATCACCTTTGCCTCAATTCGCTTACTATATGAAGGGATAAAGTGAGTTTAATATTAGCAGTAGTTTCTTTGTCTCGGGTTAAAGTACTTGTTTAAGCTGTAACAAACTTGAGAGTTTCGAGTTACTGGAAAACACGTGAATTCACATGAAATTAATGTGCATTGTTATATAGCTAAAGTTTAGATTTCGTTTGCAGCAGTTGCTATGCTCTTCTTATTTGTGATTGGTTAATGCTGGATTACCGCCCCATGCTCATTCTGTATAACCGTTACCCTGTACTGAATAAATCTTTGATATTGAGCAGATACCACACACCTGTGTGTCTGTGTTGATTCTCATATCCCGAGCTCGAGAGTGTACCAATTCAGCAGAAGAGAAGTAAAAAGTCCCTGGCAGATTTGACCTAGGGGTTATCACAAAGTAACCCATCACTAAATACATTCCAATCCATGAGGAAAACCAGTAAAATCATCACTATGTACAAAGTGTATTCTCTCTGCAATTTCACTTTGGAAAGAATACCCCATCGTGTGCAAGGAAAATAAAATAAAAACATTTATACTTGCATGTAATTGGATCATTCATTTACTGAGCTAAGGGAAAATTCCCTCACAAAGTGAACAGTCTATTTGTCTTTGGTAAATCAACCATGGTGAATAAGAACTTTGGTGCAAAACACGTCAAGCTGTTCTGAGATTGCTAATTATGAGTATTACTGCTTGATAATAAACTTCCCGGACTCTGGAAGTGTTGTGTGGACTCATTGTTCTTTTTTTCTGTGAGTTTAATTTGCAGCCAGGCAAGACTGTGGTGTCATCGGCACATTGGAGGTGGATAAGGACTGGATCCACTAAGAGAAGGTTCTTCTTGATCTTCAAAAGAAACCTACACTGCTACAGGTGAAAGGTAAAGGTGTATTTATGAGTGGAGACCTTGGAAATACTGCTACTCCACTAGTACCAAATGCACATTTGGGACCTTCTGCTCCTCATGGGACATAAGTAGCTTTAAAACCTGGTAAGTGGGACTTCTTTGTGCAGCCCCCTGGATTCTCATTGTGCAATATAGGCTACTGCCTATGCTCCCACTGTGCAATGAACATATGTGTTGCACCAATACCAGAAAATGTGAAAGAGTAAATTTTTTATGGACTGTGGGATTTATTTGTTACTAAGTATTGTAATTGGATTTTGTGTGAGCAGTTTTATTGCAAGAACCATGCAGCTAACACCCGAGCATTGACAGGAACTTAATCTAGGTGGAAGACCAATTGCGAGTTTACCAGTTTGTTCTCTCTTGGAGTAATTTTATGTAATTTCTCCAGTTTGAAAAGCAATTTGCTGTTTTCCTTGCTTTCTTTTCAACTACATCACTGAAATGACTTTTTTTTTTCTTATTTACTAGAGGAGATATAATCTCAGGTGTAGAGCAGTGATTCTAAGATAAATTCCTCATTGCTGTAATACCAGTACTTTGTCTACAGCACAGACCGGCAGACTAATGTACTAAGGCGGCGCAGCTCTGGAATAAATCACTTATTGGCTGTTCATTTCATGGAAACATTATATAGGCTATATGTTATTTAAGAAAATATCAGGTCAAAACCATATAGCTGCATACAGACACCAGCTGATTATAGTTTCCAGTCTGGTT
Organism: Nanorana parkeri; assembly: GCF_000935625.1. NCBI lineage: Eukaryota > Metazoa > Chordata > Amphibia > Anura > Dicroglossidae > Nanorana > Nanorana parkeri. The sequence goes on along the minus strand of NW_017306344.1, from coordinate 1,024,618 downwards.
CCATTCCAAATTGACACTAGCTAGACAATGAATGAACTACATTTTGTAGTCTGGTACTAGTGACCCTAAAATGTGAAATTCCAGCTCATAAAGGGTCATTTAGCAATTTGTAAAATGACAAGAAGACTTTGTTGCTGGTGGCACAAAACTAAGCATCACAGCAGACTCAACTGCTACAGGCAGAGGAACATGACTGAAATAGAGCCACATCTCCACAAGGACTCCTGGGTTGTGTTGCTCCTTAGAAGTGCCCATATTATTTCTGCATGGCAATGATCTCTACTGAGGCATGCTGCAGAGGGAGAAACTGAACTGGTGTTTGCTGCGTTGAAAATACATACTGAAGGATCCAGTAAACAACTGTCTCACATTTGGAATCAAATCTCTCTTTTCTTCTTTTCTCCTCACTTGTCCCTCTGTTTAGTCTGATATACAAATATCTATGAAACGGTACTATGTAACTACCAAAAGTGTTATTCTGAACTAAAACCTTTATCTTATTTCTTTATTATCTTGTTTGCCATATTCCAAAGCCAGTATACAGGAAAAGTAATGGTGAAAAAACCCCCAAAACAATACAGGGTTTAACCAATCATTTTTGTCATATAAATTCTTAACGGTCCGAATTCTGGGGACGTGACAGGCATGTGTCCATTGCCTAATATAGAACTATGGGGTAACCTTTTTATTCCATAGTTCTCTTTATGTTCATGGGAGGACATATACTAACCTCCTCCCGTGACCCAAAGCTCAGTTTATAACAGACTATGGCCTGGTATATACTGAGAGCGCCGCAGAGCCAGCTGTGCCCGCCCCCAGTGACAGCTAGCTCCGCCCAATAGTTTCCTATTGTCCGGCGGCTCTGCTGCTGTAAAAAAAAACGAAAAAAAAAAACTCTCCCGGGCGCTCTGGGAGCCTCCCGCTCCTGGCCGCCCAGGAGAGAAGCACTGATTTGTCTTTTTTTCTCTTTATTCTGACACGATCGATGTCAGAATAGAAAAAAAAAAGACATTTTCTCATTAAACAGCATTGGCACATTACTATTGGCTATTTCAATTTGCAATAGCCAATAGTAAACTAGCATTGTTCCCGCCCTCTGCTGATGGACCTGATGGAGAACTGCAGCAGAGGGCGGGAACAATGCTAGTTTACTATTGGCTATTGCAAATTGAAATAGCCAATAGTAAAGTACCAATGCTTTTCAATGGGAAATTTTTTTTTTTTTTTTTTCTATTCTGACATCGCTCATGTCAGAATAAAGAAAAAAAAAACACGACATTGTTTCTCTCCTTGGCGGCCGGGAGCAGGAGACTCCCGGGGCGCCAGGGAGAGTTAGATGTTTGGAGATCAGTGTCCCTGGTTAGCAGGTAACCAGGGACGCTGATCTCTCTGCAAGTGGCCGGAGCCAGCCGTAAGATCACGGCTGGCTCCGCCCAGCTGTCAGAAGCAGGCTGTCGGCCGGCCAATGGCCGGCCGCTCGGCCAGCTTCGGCTTTCAGCACGGCTCAGCGCTCGACTGAGCTGCTCGGCCGTGATCGGGAGCTGTACGGGCTATTGTGAATAGCCCGTACAGCACCCCCTCGGTTCTCCTGAACCGAAGGGGTCCTGGGGCCGAAGCTAGCCGAAGGATCGGCCGAAGCTACGGCCAGATCCTTCGGCAGCTTTGTGAATAGACCCCTATGTATACAGCATGTTAATTGGTCCTAAATAATGCTGGCAGGACAAGAGCATACATATACATATAATCTCTCTCTCTCTCTCTCTCTCTCTCTCTCTCTCTCTCTCTCTCTCTCTCGCTCTCCCGCTCTCTGTTATACTCTACAAATGTATGTATATACTGTATATTTTTGTATTCCAGAAATCATTTTAAAGAAAACCTTTTACTGAGAGAAACATGGCAGCTACTATTGCTACTTCCCAAGCTACACATGCAAAATTGTCTGGCTGTCATGCTGACCTAAAGAATTATGCAGAAAAATAATTTTGACTTTGCTCCGACTTTCCTGATTGGAATACTTGTTCCAGGTCAGTAACTCAGAAACTGTTTAAAGGCAGAACTTCAGGCAGATAAAACGCCAGCTCATGCATCTGTGTATTTATTAAAATCAGTAAATGTATTTTTCTATGCAACTAGTGTAAGTATCAACATTTGACTTGATATTACCCTTTTGTAATCCCCTGTACAGCAGAACTCTGTAAGAGAGTGGGAAGGGCAGAAATAGGAGCCGGTCAGTCATGCTTTATGCCAATATACTGGCAATGAGCATTAAAATAGAAAGATAGAGCAGATGGAAGAGGCTTATTAGTCTGCAGCTGCTCCTTGACTCTCCAATCACTGGTAAGGTAAATGTCACCAACCATATTTTATTTTAAATTAATAGACATACACATCAACTGAAAGTCCAGCAACCTGACAGTACAGTTTAGATCATGTCCTCTGTCTGGCATAACTGTATATATCCCTAGAGTGGATGGACAGTACTACAAATCCTTTGGCAGGTAAAACAGATTCCATATAGGAACTGTTTGTCTGAAATTCAGCGTTAAAGAAGAACTCTGGGAAAAATCAAACACTTAGTCTTGCAGTGGGGCTACACCCAGGTGCATACAGGACTCAAATAAACAGATCGACTTGCGTTATCCTCAGTCCCACCAGCTCCCTCCGAGCTGCTAGACTGGTCCCAGCAGCCTTTCCTCCCCTGGGCTCTGGCAGTTTAAGTGCCACTGATGTCATCAGTTTTTCTTCATGTCCATTCACTTGTATTATATGTGACAGTGAGGGACAATCCATAGCCGGAGTGGAATGGGAGAGGGGTCAGCACTTACCACCGTGGGACCAATGATCAGTTGAGTAAAACTGCTTTATTTTACTCTTCTAGGCAAAAGGAGCACTTAACCTTTGCAGTGGGGCTACCCCACTAAAATATTAAGACAACTAGTACTTTTAGAAAGGAGTACACATTGGCACCCCTACAATTCTCTCTGGAAATGGTCATTTAAAATAAATATAAAAATGAATTGCAATATTATGTCCATAATGCAGAATAAGAGGTCTAATGGGATACAGGTACTTTTTTAGCTAGTGTAGGAAAAGATAGCATAGCAGAAGTGAATGTATTCTCTCTGGTTTCCTGCGTGTTTCTCCTCTGCTCTGACTTTGCTCTGCAAATGTGTGCATACTGATGTAGCAGGTCTCTGTGTGTGCTCTGTGAGCAGAGAAGAACTAGACAATTTCCTAGTGATCCTATCACTCCTAGCCACTGGAGATTTCTCTTTCTATTCAGTCACTACAACCATGCTTTTTCCTAACACTCCAGCAGTATTTTTTATTACATCAGTCTTGAATTTTTTTCCTAACATTTCAGATAAATACGGAAGCAGGTGACGGATGCGCTAATAAATGGCAGCATTTTGATCAGTCTGTAGGAGTCAATAGCAAATTATTTTCAAGGCTGATCCTTTGTTCTGTAATAATACATATTAAAATATTGATAAAGGAAATCTGTCCTGAGAGAAACATAAAGCCTACCATTGCTGACCTCTCTTTCTGAAAGTGCTTAGCTGCCTGGCTGCGATGATGAACCTCTGGCTTCAATACTTCAATGATCAGCCACAACAAGTATGCAGATAAGGATTTATGACTTTTTGTATCTGTATCCTTGTTCTAAATCACTGAGTCTAAGTATAAAAGCTAGAGAATACCATCCAGACATCTACTGAAGGAGGTTAGCACAGACAACCATAATATTTCACTCATGACAGTTTTCATTTAAGGCTAACCATAGACATGAGCTCACATAATCTGACTAACAATGGTCAGATTAAAAAAAATTACTGTATCTCTGTGGTTTACTCCTGATTGGTGTATATACTGCCACCTATACAGTATATTATGGGAAGAACTGATCAGCTTTGGATTTACTGGCTAATCTCTATTGTATTACCAAGATACTAAACGTTCATCACCCATGGTGTCTGTGCAGTTCAGAAACATGCATGCCGAGCACAGAGCAACTGTGTGGTAGACAGATTTCTATGGCTTGCCTATGCCAGAGCTAGTGGTGAACTCCATTTGCCCAAATCCAGTTTACCCAAGCCCGCTCAAGACTGTGACCAAGACACACCCCATCTGGCCAAATCAGTTTCGGCAGGTGCATTCTCAGCCTGGCAGCTATACGTCAAAAAGGAAAGCCCCC
>NW_017306344.1:1017624-1020413 GCF_000935625.1 Nanorana parkeri | reverse complement strand
CTTTCAGCACGGCTCAGCCGAGCCGATGCATATGCGTTCGGCTCGGCTGAGTCGCTCGGCCATGATCGGGAGCTGTACGGGCTATTGTGAATAGCCCGTACAGCACCCCTTCGGTTCTACTGAACCGAAGGGGTCATGGGGCCGAAGCTAGCCGAAGGATCGGCCGAAGCTACGGCCAGATCCTTCGGCAGCTTTGTGAATAGACCCCTATGTATACAGCATGTTAATTGGTCCTAAATAATGCTGGCAGGACAAGAGCATACATATACATATAATCTCTCTCTCTCTCTCTCTCTCTCTCTCTCTCTCTCTCTCTCACTCTCCCTCTCTCTGTGTGTGTTATACTCTACAAATGTATGTATATACTGTATATTTTTGTATTCCAGAAATCATTTTAAAGAAAACCTTTTACTGAGAGAAACATGGCAGCTACTATTGCTACTTCCCAAGCTACACATGCAAAATTGTCTGGCTGTCATGCTGACCTAAAGAATTATGCAGAAAAATAATTTTGACTTTGCTCCGACTTTCCTGATTGGAATACTTGTTCCAGGTCAGTAACTCAGAAACTGTTTAAAGGCAGAACTTCAGGCAGATAAAACGCCAGCTCATGCATCTGTGTATTTATTAAAATCAGTAAATGTATTTTTCTATGCAACTAGTGTAAGTATCAACATTTGACTTGATATTACCCTTTTGTAATCCCCTGTACAGCAGAACTCTGTAAGAGAGTGGGAAGGGCAGAAATAGGAGCCGGTCAGTCATGCTTTATGCCAATATACTGGCAATGAGCATTAAAATAGAAAGATAGAGCAGATGGAAGAGGCTTATTAGTCTGCAGCTGCTCCTTGACTCTCCAATCACTGGTAAGGTAAATGTCACCAACCATATTTTATTTTAAATTAATAGACATACACATCAACTGAAAGTCCAGCAACCTGACAGTACAGTTTAGATCATGTCCTCTGTCTGGCATAACTGTATATATCCCTAGAGTGGATGGACAGTACTACAAATCCTTTGGCAGGTAAAACAGATTCCATATAGGAACTGTTTGTCTGAAATTCAGCGTTAAAGAAGAACTCTGGGAAAAATCAAACACTTAGCCTTGCAGTGGGGCTACACCCAGGTGCATACAGGACTCAAATAAACAGATCGACTTGCGTTATCCTCAGTCCCACCAGCTCCCTCCGAGCTGCTAGACTGGTCCCAGCAGCCTTTCCTCCCCTGGGCTCTGGCAGTTTAAGTGCCACTGATGTCATCAGTTTTTCTTCATGTCCATTCACTTGTATTATATGTGACAGTGAGGGACAATCCATAGCCGGAGTGGAATGGGAGAGGGGTCAGCACTTACCACCGTGGGACCAATGATCAGTTGAGTAAAACTGCTTTATTTTACTCTTCTAGGCAAAAGGAGCACTTAACCTTTGCAGTGGGGCTACCCCACTAAAATATTAAGACAACTAGTACTTTTAGAAAGGAGTACACATTGGCACCCCTACAATTCTCTCTGGAAATGGTCATTTAAAATAAATATAAAAATGAATTGCAATATTATGTCCATAATGCAGAATAAGAGGTCTAATGGGATACAGGTACTTTTTTAGCTAGTGTAGGAAAAGATAGCATAGCAGAAGTGAATGTATTCTCTCTGGTTTCCTGCGTGTTTCTCCTCTGCTCTGACTTTGCTCTGCAAATGTGTGCATACTGATGTAGCAGGTCTCTGTGTGTGCTCTGTGAGCAGAGAAGAACTAGACAATTTCCTAGTGATCCTATCACTCCTAGCCACTGGAGATTTCTCTTTCTATTCAGTCACTACAACCATGCTTTTTCCTAACACTCCAGCAGTATTTTTTATTACATCAGTCTTGAATTTTTTTCCTAACATTTCAGATAAATACGGAAGCAGGTGACGGATGCGCTAATAAATGGCAGCATTTTGATCAGTCTGTAGGAGTCAATAGCAAATTATTTTCAAGGCTGATCCTTTGTTCTGTAATAATACATATTAAAATATTGATAAAGGAAATCTGTCCTGAGAGAAACATAAAGCCTACCATTGCTGACCTCTCTTTCTGAAAGTGCTTAGCTGCCTGGCTGCGATGATGAACCTCTGGCTTCAATACTTCAATGATCAGCCACAACAAGTATGCAGATAAGGATTTATGACTTTTTGTATCTGTATCCTTGTTCTAAATCACTGAGTCTAAGTATAAAAGCTAGAGAATACCATCCAGACATCTACTGAAGGAGGTTAGCACAGACAACCATAATATTTCACTCATGACAGTTTTCATTTAAGGCTAACCATAGACATGAGCTCACATAATCTGACTAACAATGGTCAGATTAAAAAAAATTACTGTATCTCTGTGGTTTACTCCTGATTGGTGTATATACTGCCACCTATACAGTATATTATGGGAAGAACTGATCAGCTTTGGATTTACTGGCTAATCTCTATTGTATTACCAAGATACTAAACGTTCATCACCCATGGTGTCTGTGCAGTTCAGAAACATGCATGCCGAGCACAGAGCAACTGTGTGGTAGACAGATTTCTATGGCTTGCCTATGCCAGAGCTAGTGGTGAACTCCATTTGCCCAAATCCAGTTTACCCAAGCCCGCTCAAGACTGTGACCAAGACACACCCCATCTGGCCAAATCAGTTTCGGCAGGTGCATTCTCAGCCTGGCAGCTATACGTCAAAAAGGAAAGCCCCCACCGCAACTGCTGCCACTGAATGGGGGGGGGGGTGGGCACAAATTTTAGCAAACTTGGGGCTAAT
>NW_017306344.1:1000741-1017389 GCF_000935625.1 Nanorana parkeri | reverse complement strand
CACCCGCTGCCCAGGAAGGGGGGGGGGGGGGTTGGTCACAATTTTGAGCAAGCTTGGGCCTAATTAGGCAAACTGTGTTTGCACCAATCCCAGGCTCATTACTAGTCAGCACTAAAACAGAGTAGTCTATTAAATGGAAATGGGTAAGGTTAATAAAAAAAATCAGGACAAAAATATGGATGCTGCTACTAATGATTTTCTAAGTAGAAAATTACAGCCTTGGAGTAATCATGTTCAAAAATAAGTCAGGAAAGGCAGCTCCCACAAGTCTGTCTTGAGAGATTTCTTATTAAATTGTGCATCATGAAACATTCTGACTATTTTGTTCAGTGTTTTTCCTATTTATTATATTATTATGAATACTAATGCAAGTATTAAGACAGAAAAACCTTGTGGGCCACATAACTACAAATACAGTATCTCTTCATTTAACCAGGAGAACAATAAATCACCTGCTGAAAAACATCCAATTCATCCAACTGCTAACAGCCTATTCCCTCCTGAGGCTGTCTTCAATAGTTATACTCCTTCTATAGCTTTATTACCAAAGTAGCAGGTGGCTAAATAGTTAGAAGTCTTGCCTTGCAGTAGTAAAGCCTAAGGAGTAAATTCCACCAAAGCCATTACCTGCATGGAGTCTGTATTGTGTTTTTCTGGATGCTCCAATTTCATTTATAGAATATGTAGACACCTAATCATATATAGTCATTAACTTTACTGCATTGACATCTAGGCTTAACTGGTAACACTACGTAAGAGAAGTAAAACTGTTTTTACAAAGGGCGTGCAGCAGAAGATCACACTCTGGTCAAAAATAAGGCACAGTCCTTATAAAGAAAACAATATTTACTTTGGGAAATTTGTTCAGTTTTACCACTATTTACCATTGTTGGCGATTGAAAAAAACATCACCAGTCCTTATTCACTATATTGGGCAACCCACAGACACAGTGCTGCTCACAGATACACTGCATCTTTGCAGGTTTTGAACGGTGGTCACAGTGATATCTGGCTATACACTGAGTGGCCATATTATTATGACCACCCCATCAGTACTTCGTTGGGCCACGAGATGACTTCGTTGGGCCACCTCGTGACTCCACGAGATGTTGAAAGGTGATGCGAGGAATCTGACACTGCACTGTTGACCTTCTGTTGTCTTGTACCAGTCTTGCCACTCTCCGTTCTGCCCTAACATTGACTAGTCGCTGAACGCCACAATTCGCACGTTCAGACCCAGATTGTCGGCTGACAGTCCAGTCTTTAAACACTTTAACAATAGCCGCTCTTGAACATTTAACAAATTCTGCTGTTTTGCTGATACTCGCTCCATGGCTATGCGCCAACAATCATCCCACGTTCAAAGGCTGTTAAATCGCGTTGTTTACTCATATCTTCAGAAAAAAATCACTTCTACTGTCGTGGTAAACAACCTGCTTCCCTATTTATAATGGTCTGGCCCTCTAGCAACTTCAGTGCGAAATTATAGCTAATTATAGCTAATTTGCCTACAAACGTCCAGTGGTCATAATAATATGGCCACTCAGTGTATACTACACTCTTCCTTGCTTGAGCTGCAGATACTTTGGCTAGACACTCTCTATCATTGCACATGTCTTAATGATCACCTGCTCTTCCCTTAACTGAGCAGGGCTTATCTCATTGTCTCTATTCACCCTCACATAATTCTTTTTCGCAATGTCCAGACTTCCCTCCCGCCACACATCCAAATGCCAGATCGTGTCTGACCCATCACAATTCTGCCACCACCACTAATTGTATTTAGAAAATTGAGGAGAGGAGTAGGTAGGGGATTTCTATATATTGTATTTAAAGGAGCATATGATACATGGGAATGTATCAAAGGATACAATGACCTGGAAGGAACATGCAGATCAGAAAAGACAGAATTACTAATCTGCATTCTTATTCCAAGCCAATGTTTTCGTCGGTACAGAAGACAGCATAACAGCCAGGGACCCAGTATTATACAGTGTCAGAAACAGAGATCAGCATTGGAAGCCTTTGGAGTTCCTTGCTACAGGATTCCTTTAACATGGCCGATTCAATGCAAGATAAATCAAGCAATAGACTGTTAGGAGCACCCCTGGCAACAATCAGGCTGTGTAGAGGTATGGTAATGAGCAATACTAGAATTTGGAAGCAAGAAGAGACCTTTTAATGTGTGGGATTTTTTATTTAGTCCAATAGCTTACAGTTCCCTTCTCTGTTGAAGAATAAGAAACATCCAGTGACTGCAGAAATGGGAAGACAGTTGTCATTGCTCCTGTCCACATGCCTCGCTGTCCATACTTCTCACTGAAGAATCTGCCCATCCAACAGAATCTCAATTCATTACACTGAAACTTGGTTTTGCTGTTAGGAACTACTCACGAGTCACCCTGTGCACAAGGTAGAGTCTGAGTCTGAATAATATTTTAGGACTTACCTAAATATGGAAGAGAGCAAATGTACAGGTGCTACTGAATTTCATGGTGCAAATGCGTGCGATGGGTGAAAGAGCATCTTAACATGGCGCTTTCTAAGGGAGAAGGATTCACACTAGGTGGCTGATGTATAAATGTTCACCCGGCATTGCCACCAATAGATAGAACTGAGGAGTATAGGATTCTAAGTTCCTCGGCTGCATCTAATGGCAGGAATGCTGTATGAATGGCATTCAGCCAGCTATGCACTGGGCAGAATGTTTATACATCAGTCCCTATGCACTGTCTATGATATCATGGAAACCCAGAGATGATAAATGAAAGAAAGGTACATTATTGCATTAATTTGTTAATTGCTTGTACAAACAACAACACTAATCTAAATGGCAGCAGGCTGTGTTGATTCTGAGCCTCTCCTCTCTCAGACCTGCATTCCTGAGTTGTGCCCATTCCTAGATGGGTACTGGGGCTGGCTGGGGATAGGCATGTCAGACACATATCAAATGCAAGCTCAATTCTACTCAATCCTTCATGGAAGAAAAATGCTAGTGTGCATCAATATAATACCGAATATCCTTCCAATAATAATCTCTTACATCAAACAAAATAGAATGCATTTTATATAGAGCTTTTGTTCTCCTCGGATTGTAATCCCTCTTACACATGTACGCATATAAGACCTTCACTTTTTTAGATCAGATTTTTAGGAAGAACTATATATAGTCAACACACATGCATGCAAACCAGAGAGCAGCTCAGCATGTAATTCCAAATAGCCCTACACAAGATTATTACTGCAGTGCTTTAAAATTTTCATGTGCATTATAAATATTTATAGGGTGCTGGGGTTTCTACTCCACTGTTGCGCATTTCCCGAGAGAAATCTAATAAATTAATATGACTCTCCCCCCTTCCTACTTGCCTCTGACACTCAATGAAGTTCAAGGCTGTCACATAATTCTCAGGATAAACTGTGCCCACCTCCCAGAAGCTGAGCTCATAGTTGCAGATATGTCCTGCAGTGCATACTGTGTTTACAAAGCATTGCGCTTCAGCGTGCAGCGTCACTCTGCAATGATGCTGCAGAGTATTACCCTTAGACTGTACTTGTTTTTGATAACATAGATATATTTTATACACAGTAAGAAATATATTCTCAGGAGAGAAAAATACCATTAGTTGATTCCAAAAATGCATTTCAGACATGTCTTTGTTTTGGTTTAATATTAGCTCATCGCATTATATTAATTCATATAAAATTTTATAAAATATATAGGATATTGTGCACTACACTGTATAAGGGTATACTTATTCTCCAAGGTGTTATGCCAGTATATAAAAGCACAAGGTTACAGTCCTAATATCCTTAAAGCAGCATGGTGACAACAACATTCTTTTTAGTTTTAGACAAAGCGTACAAGAGACAGTACCATGGATGCAACTACAATTCATGGGCCCCCATAGCAAAATGTTGATAGTACCTCCAGTGACTTCTCTCTGTGATAGGAGATCTGTGACTAGAGACAGCATGATTCCAAAGCATGATCCTGTACATCTGAACTCAGCTCTTCTGGAATGGTGACATCAGGCAACCTGTTAGGTTTATTGCTGCCCGTGTCTTCAGTGGGGAGATTTCTCCTCACTTCCAATCCTGGTCACTCAACAGGCAGTAAGGAGATATTCCCAATGGGAACACATCAGCAAAAGCTTGATAAATGTTCTAATCCTTTTCCATTTAAACAATGTAGAAATCATTTAATTCCTTATAAAGCAAAAAAAAAAAAAACAACCTGGCTAATGGACGCAGATTCACCAACATGAATGGACTTAACCTGAGATGCAAGTGTCAGAACCCAGTAATAACTATGCAAGTCATAACTGGGATCAAGCGTAGTCACTAAATGCTAACAGCTTAAAATGTAAGCAGGGGAAGTACAATGTTATTGTACAGGGAGACCCACTAACTGCAGCACGTGTAGATGAAGGAAAACATTGCTTCGCACCCTAATATTTTGTTAGTGATCTGTTAAGACTACTTGAACACTTTGCAGATGTAATCTTAATACACTATATGGTCAAAAGTTTGTGGACAGATGACCATCACGCCAACTTAAAGGGCAAAATGTATGTTAACACCCTTTCAAATAATTGAGTTCAGGTATATCTAGTGAAGGGTACAGTAAATGCTACAGAATACAAAGACATTTTAGATATCTGTGGGTTTTTATCCATATGGCAACAATTTAGGGAAGGCCCTTTCCTGTTTCAGCATGAATGTGTCCTTGTGCACAAAGCCAACTCTATTAAGATATGGTTAAGCAGGTTTAGTATGGAGAAACTCGAGTGGCTTTCACAGAAACCTGACCCCAACCCTAATGATAACTTTTGGGATAAACTGAAATATACATTCCCATAGACATGCTCTAAAATCTTGTGAAAATCCTTCCCAGAAGAATGGAGGCTGTTTTACTGAATCTATTAATGATCATGGAATAGGATTTTCCAGCATGTATGTGATTAGGATCGACACAAACAGATTCTGATAGCAAGGAACTGGCATGGCTGGAATAATTCCTAGACTGCCTAACAAATAATCACATGTACCTAGACCAAAAACCACACACTTCCAGGTTAAAATGTGGATTGATTGACATGTTAGGTGGTGGCTAGTTTGACCCAGGATACGCAGGTAAAAATGTTCATAGGCTTCCCCAACCTCTCTTTGGATCTGACCTGGAACAATCTATTTTCAGAGTTTCCTCAAAATAAGTATAAAGATGCTATTCTCTTATTTACAGGTATCAGTAAACAAAAACAAAAAACAAGGTGGATAAGAAAGATTGTAAATACAAATTTACAAAATTTCTAATGTGTTATATAATGTCTCAGCATAGTTGACTTTACTAACTTTCCTGGCCCCTTTTATCAGTGTTTATCTTCCTTAGAGGAAGGTGGGAGGTAAACGTATGATCATGTTTTGATATGTTTGTCAGCAGCTGCCCCACAGGACTAAGAATAGTGTAAATAGTGTGTATAGTTTCTTTTGTACACACTTTGCACAAAGGACATTAGGTCCAGCCAGAAGGGGCTAAAAATCTCCAATGTCATTTTTTTACTCCCCTGCAAAGAAGACCCCTAATACTTAACACTTCTGTTGCTCAGGCCACCAGTCCCAGCCCTATTCGAGAGAAGGTGCCAGTTGAAGAGACTGCAAAATCCAACACTCCCAGGAGTGTCGATTTCCCGGTCTCCGACTGTGCTCCGTATTTCCTGTCACCAACCCCTACATCACTAATCCACTGAACATAGCGATAGACGAAGAATCCAACACTCGTAGAAGTGTTGGATTGTGCGGCTATCCTAGCAAGCACTTTCTTTTGGCAACAGCAAAGATTGTGGCACGAGTAGCAGGAAGTGTCAGTATTACATGTCTTTTTTAAAGGGTGATCCTTTGTTTCCGCATGGATTTCAGTGGCAGAGTTGCTTTAACTCTGGCACCTTTATACCAACAACAAAAAGGGGTAACACCAGACACTTTAGTATATAAAAAAGTTAAAGTACATCAAAAGATAAATGTTTGGGAATTGGCTAAGCATAAACCTACCGTATTTGCTGGCATATAAGGCGACTGGGTGTATAAGACGACCCCCTAATTTTCCAGGTTTTGGGCTATACTCGTCATATAAGACTACCCCACTTCTGAGGCAACACCATTTAAAAACATCATGGATGGATGTGCGGTAATACTGTATGTACGGTAGCTTCAGCTAATTACAATATACCGCGCTGAGCCAATCACGGCGAGCAATGTATTCTATTAATGAATACAAAGCTTGCTTGGATTGGCAGAGGTTGTGTACATCGCTCGCGGTATACTGTATGTAGCCGAAGCTACCATACATACAGTATTACCGCACATCCAGCGGGCTGACAGATTAGGGATGTTCGTTGTGGGCCAGCTTGGCCCAAACTAACTAAAGGTATACAGTGTATACCCCGCGTATAAGACGACCCCCGATTTTCGGGGGATGTTTTTAAGTATAAAAACTAGTCTTATACGCCAGCAAATACAGTATTTAAGTTCTAACTCTAATAAAAAAGGGGTCAGTGAGTGCATACTGCAGTTGCAAAATAATAGGAAATATAAAAACCTATATGGCACCAATAATTCTATGTAGTATTTGTTATATCTGTAGCTGGACAAAAGATCATACTCTAATCAGATCAGGTTCCAAAAGTATTACAAATATCCGCAGTCCATCGGTTTTTATATGTTCCAAAATAGGATCAGATAACAACACACCCTCTTGCCAGCTTAGCAAAGGCTGGACAGAGCTAAAGTTTTATGGCCTGTGTAAACTGATGGATTAAGCCAACTACCAGTAGTAACCATGTATAACTGTTTTTTCTGAACATGGTATAGAAATCGTAGCTTGTCCATTACTACTATGATTCAATGCATATCAAGCATCCATAATGTACAGCCTTACAGTGTTAAGATATTTAATGCTTTCAAAACAACTGTGTGATATATACATGTTTGGACTTGTGTGATAGCTTTCTTCACATTATTACTGTATATCTTTGGCTATCTTTCTTTTCTACTGCAGGACAATTAATCATATTCGATGTTACGATTATATAAACTCTTGGTGCTCTCATAGGATTGATGTTTCATGACTTTTCCCTATAAAGTATTATGTTGCAGGCCTGGACAGTTTATCATATGATGCAACATGTTTATTTATATCCAAACCACTTTTTAAAGAAACGCTGTTGCATTATAAAATCTTTTTAGGAAAACAGATACCTGTAAAGAAGAGACTGAACACTTACCTCTCCAGCTGCCTACAAGTTTCTATTACATAGAACAGGTCAGCCAAGATCCACTGTGAAACCGAGGCTAGGCATACCGATCTCTGTATCTCCACTCTGCTCTCTTTGGTTCCTCCCGTTGACCTCTCCATATCATTACTCTCTCTTTCAGTGACGTGGAGGTCAGCATGAGGAAACAGTGAGAACTGTGGGGGACCATTCAGATCGACACTACTGGAAGTGTCACTTAGCCAGCAGACTTCAGGGGACCTGTTCTCTGCAACAGAGCAGCTTTAGGATGCATGAGGGGTAAGTATTTAGTCTACTCTTTACTTTGCCAGGAAAGTATGTGCTTTGCTGGCAAAGTTGTATTATGTGAGAGGGCTCTTTAAAATTGTATTTTTAAGAACTGTTTATCAAGCAAATTAACTACTTCATAATCAGGGCTGTTCTAGTTAACCCTAATGGACTGCATGGTCACATGTGAGGTCACTGAGGTGACAAAGGTGACTTGTGAAACATATGACAAAGTGCCAATAGCATAGTGCTAGGTATAAAGTGCAATACCCATAGCAACTGGTTAGGATCTATCCTTTGTTGTTCTGCTTCAGGAAAGTGAATTGTGAATGGCTGGTATATTTTACTGAACTTAGCACTTTGCCCTGTTTATTGAAAAATCCTATTTGTGTATGATATATAGATGATGCTGCCCTATGCAGTCAAGAAGATGACCATAAGGATAAAATTCAGAAACAGTTCGATTTTAGTTTATTACCCATGGAAACCAATCATTTATCACATTTTTGGATGTCTATCATTACTACAGGGGGCAAATACTGCCAAGCAATTTACATAATACAACATATTACAAAAAAATATTCAACCAAAAGGGTGGACATTGAACACCCACAATTCTCCAATATGAGGTCTGACATTGCACGTACATACTGTGGGGATCTTGCATGACATTTAGACCCTATTCACACTTGAGCATGCGTGAATGTGTGGCACTTTTTTCACATCTATTTGAGTTTTGCAGTATCTGCCATACATCACCCACTCATTTTACTGGGCTGCCCTACATTCAGCAAACACGGCAAAGAAGTTAATGCAGTAGGTTGATCTGTGTGCTTTGTTTACCAAGTGTGTTTGCAAATTTGATGCACCTCAATGCATGGGCAAAACCGCACATTTTGCCTGATGTGTTTGGGGAGCCATTAACAAGTAAATGCTTTTTCTGTGTTGTGTGAGCGCACACCAATGTGCACGCTTTGGCACGTGTTCACACGTATGGCAATTGTGAACGAAAAACGAAATATCTTGTGAATGGCCAGTCTAAATGATCAGCAACACTTAAAGCCATTCTTTCTCATGTGAAATAAAATCACAGTGTTACAGAGTGGAATAAAATAATAAAAAAAAAAATTATTGTTGCTATTGCCAAAAATATGTTATTATAATAATGATCTTTTTAAATCATTACCTCTATAGCAAAAATCGCATAGTGCCTGAGGCTCTCGACTTTGCTTTGTGCCAGGATGCTACAGATAAAAATGACTATGCGCACACTTAATATAGATTTTCATTATAATAATCCAGACACTGACACACATAGTGGAAACATTTTACTCTACCCAGAAGTGATCTGTTACATGCTCAAGCATTATCTTTTACAGTCATTTTATATAGTATTTTAGATTGTAAGCCCTCACGGGCAGGGCCCTCCTTACCATCTTGTCTTGAATTGTATTGTAATTGTAATGTCTTCCTTACATTGTAAACCGCTGCACAAACTGTTGGCTCTCTAAAAATCCTGTATAATAATAATAATATTATAATATTTGACCAAAGAAAGTCTTAAAGTGGATCTTACTCCCAAAACATAGAAATCACCTCTGCATTCAGCTCTGTATGCTCAGCAATGCTCAAGCACATTAAACTCTTATTGAAGAATGATATCACCTTTGAAAAGTACTATTTTTTTTCTGTACTTCCACCTTTTCTGAGGTACTTCCAGGGAGCACATAGAGTTAATCTGCCAGATCTTGGGAGAAAAAAAAAGAATGTACCATTTTCTGATTTCTTGCAAAATTTAGCAAAATCACGCAAGATCTTGGGAAATACTACATTCATTTTTTACAGACAATTATGCAGACATCATCGGGGATCGGCCTAGAGAACTAGAAACAAGAAATTGGCCACTGATGACTTGACTTTTAAAATGGCAGCACAACGCTTCCTGGTGTGGGGTGGATGGAACAAATTCAATTTGGGGACATAAGCATTAATTAGGTAACAAAAAAAAAAAAATTGATGTGTTTCCTATATTTGTTTAATTGATGTTGGTGTTAGGGATCACTACAAGACCTACATCTAAATGATAAAAGCTCACAAAAGATTGCAGTCTGAAAGCTACAATCAACCTTCTGTTGTGAAGTAGTTAATGAGCAGCACTTTTAGGGAACTTGGCTCATTATCTGCACTGGTTGTTCTCTGTTCTATGCCTGTAACAGGAAGAGTTATAGCAAGTGGTAAAAGGTTACCTGAAAGACAGCCTAGATTATTTTAGAAAAGATAGAGCAGCTGTGTTCATGAAGAACACCTATATCTCCCGTGGGTATTTGTTTTATCTTGTTTTGCCTGAGTGGGCCCATGATGATAATTCACAAGAACATTGCACTACTGTCAACTCCTGCCTGGGTTACAGCATAGCCTTCTCTGCACACAACAAGCATAGCAAACGAATAGGGTAGTGGGGAAGACTGAAAAAGGTGACAAGGGGACTTGTTGGGAAAAGACAGTAATTAAATCTCAGCTACAATGAATACAAAAAGATGTCAAAACCTGTCATATCATTTCCATACTCTCTATACATTTATGAAACAATTGAAAGAAGGTCAGGCTGAGCTACCAAGGAAAAAAGAGATGACATTTCAGGATGGCACACGTCTCTCTCCTCATTACCTGGTATGTTTAAACACAATTCATTATTTTCTTTCAATCAGCTCCTGCTCTAGTTTAAAATACCTTCACCCTGTCGAAAAACACACGCATGCAACACAAGCTAATGACGCTGATGCCATGTGGCAATTATTATCTTGCAGTGTTCGCCTTGCTTCCAGCAGCTGATATCTGTCAGAGAGGAGGGATTGGCTGTTTGGCGTATTCACTTTTCTCTCTGGATCCTGCAGCCGTTCAGCTTTGTGAAATCATCATCCAACTACACCTATGGGGCTCATTTCCAGAAGGCAGCCTTGCGTGAGATAAGCAGCTTGGATAGGTGGTGCTTCAAAACCAGCCAAATGTGCTAAAGTTTACTAAATAGCAAAATAAAAGAAATTATGTACATGGCCTCTGCCGTGTCATTCCTTATCCACAGCTGAAGCTTGCTTAGCAGGATCTGGATAACCTTGTAGCATTACTGCACTGCATCCAGCCGCTGGGAATACGGCACATCTGGTGCCAGGCAAAGGTCACCCACTTATGTCTTCTCATTTCCAGAAGCATATGTTTTGCTAGCACGCCGCTTCCTTAGTCCTCGCACCAGAGGGCATAACTCACTCTCAGTGTGTACAGTGCCCTGCTTTAATTTGTAATAATTTAGGAATAAAATACATATCATCCTTTCTTATCTCTATGCTGTAAAATTACACCGTCCTCAGAGCTTATGAAGATTAGGACTGTGGAATCATTTTTGAGGCCTTGTAATAATTTCTAAGCATTATTACTGGGCATACACGCTAGGATCTGATTGTTCGGAGCCAAATGATCTTCTATTCATCTGACAAAGCACATCTGCTATTCAGAACACGTCAGGCACATTACTGCCTAGGGTGCAATACCACGCTGTGCTGCACTATCATTATCCACCTCTGCTTATGTCAAAAAACAAATAATAAAAGGCAACATGCACAATAACAATGTGCAAAAAAAACAAAATGTGTAAATCAAACAAAATAAAACATGAAACGATAGTCAGTATCTCTGTGTGCAATCTTGAATAATCAATAAATCCACAGATGTGTAATACTTAGTACTCCAGTTGCAATCCCACCACCTACTGGACTGGAGCTCAAGCTGGAACCCTTAATATCAGTCAAGGATTAAACATTTCACTTGAATCTTTGTATTTTTTTTTTTACTAAAAAAAAAAAAAAAAAAAAGTTGGAGTTAAAATTGATGAAGTTGAAGTGTTATTTTCATTGCCCTGGTGATTAGAACATTAGAACATTAAAACTTAAAACACTCACATTTTGATATACTGTAATGCTTCAAGAGGCAGTGTTTTTTTTTGTAAATTAGGGTAAAGTATGCCTGTGTAAAACTGCTCCCCAAACCCAGGTTTGCGGTAGTGCAAGGAACATGCTGATAGGAGGATTAACCAAAGTGACAGAGAGATGAGCTTGTCAGTGTGCTGGTTCTCCTTTTACTGTACTGTCAAATGGTGGGGGAATGGTGGAAGGTACCTGTAGGTGAAAAAACTACACTAGTGAAATATCAGGTCCCCTCCCCTGCTAGACAAGGCTGTGTTGTGTTGCTGAGCTGTGTAAATCTCAGGGCATGATGGCCAAAAATACAAATACTTTTGCAGGTAAAATAGCGCTCATATATATATTTGTGTATTAAATTGTTTTCCTGGAGTTCTGCTTTAAAGCAAAAGTCTAGACTCACCTCTTTTGAAATGTTTGACTTACCTTGGTCCCTATTCTTAACTTTGCATTTGGCCCAGTGCCACAGAGTAAGTGCCTACAGACACTTCCTATTTAGCTGAGCTGTCGAGGACCACCCCCCTGTAGATATATCTACAAAGATTACAGCACCACTCAGTACAGATTTCCAATGCTCTCAAAAACAATAAATACAAAACAATGTACAAACCCAATTTACCTGTTTGTGCATTTTTTGTGTACCGATTTCCTTTGAAATTAAAAGCCTATCTTGAGTGGTGCTGGAATACTTGTGGATCATATATTGATTAGATGGTGTGGGAGACCATCACATACACACTCCAATGCCTGAAATCAGTGAATGTGTTGCTCACCCCAAGGTCTGTATCAGTGATGGACAGAGTGACCAATTTTTGGGCCCTCCCATTCAACTACTGTCACAGTAAAAAAATGTATTCACTGTGTATCAATGGACAGCTAGATAGAAGTAAGACCTGTCCAGATGCGTGTGAAAGATGTAGGGGTCGCATCAACTACCCCAACCCACATCTGGTATAAATGGAGCCCATGGCATGTCTACCCCTGGTCTTGGGGCAGCAGGGAGTAGAGGGTCAGCAGGGGTGTGGAATTCCTATCTTCCGATGCCCGGGACATGCAGTTCTGGGCACTGGGCGGGTAGTTGTTTTCTACATTTAGCACTGCTTTGGGCAGCAGAGCTAAATTTACAGTGGGGAAGCCACCGCATGTTTTGTACAAGTGATCCCGGCGATGTCGCCGAGATCACTTGTATGCAGCCTGGAGGTCTGCCATTCTCCATGAGGGGGGAGTTTGGCGGGTAGGTGGGCACATTGAGGAACCTGGCCTTGGGGCAGCAGAGAGAGTAAATCCGGCCCTGTGTGTGTATATACATAGCCTTGCCTTTCACCAAAACAAAAGGTAAAATAAATATGTACTCCGCATATATCTGTGTAGTTATGTAAGATAATGAAAATTTGCTGCACTCCTGGCTTATTGCTGTACTTGTTAGGGTGTTTGTGTATTTACTTGCAAGATCACCACTGTGTGTTTTCAGAAATTATCCCTGCAGTTGTGATCAGCGTGATCTCAAAGTTCTCCTGCCCTGCATTCGATAATACATTTCTGTGGTACACTGCCATAACCTTCTCTGGTCTTACAAATAGTCACACCAATAAGTCCTATTAGACAGTTCTAAAGATAAGTATCAACATATTGCTGCTTGTAGTAGGAATTATGAGTAGAAAAAATTCAAAAACAATTGGGAAACAATGGCCGTAATCTTGTACTGTCTGGTAATGGCCACACTCTTTCAAAGCCATGTTCGAACAAACCCCAGGGAATTTTGCTGGTGTTTCATTAAAAGAGCATTTTGTAGTAACCTTTCCTTCAAATAAAGCTGAGACATCTGTTTTGCTTACACATTAGTTCTAATGGTGAAAACCATCAATGTAGTAAAAACAAATATAGTTTTTATTAGGGCTACAAGGTCACAGAAGCATCCCTGATGATATGGCTGGCCTCATAATTAAGTACTATGCTTCTTTATAAGGATATCACCAAACATCAAAGTATACTTCCTTACTGGGCTACTTAAAATACAGGGTTTGGGTACTCTCACCCAATAACCTCCAGCGGTAAAACATGCGGGATTACCATTAGATGCCTTTGGGAGAAGGAGAGTTGCTGCTATGCTTATAGAAAGTAGACATTTGGACCACTTTTTACCAGTTAATTTATATTGCTGGATAACTTATTCACTGATCTCTTATGTGAGCGAACAGGAGTGTGAAGGAAGATTCTGCTACCTGCATTTCCTCTTTTCGTCATTGAACTCACAGGTGCAACCAAAGCCCCAACTGCACCATATTGTCCCGAAGCCCCAACTGAACCCTAACTGCACTGGCTCAACATTTTATGTCTATTTGCCTCGGGTTCCAAATATGCTAAACATGTAAGACTAAATTTGTGAATAAAAAACCCATAAAAAAGAAGGACTCTTGTGGCAGCTTAATCCTGCACTACAGTGATGTCATAACACAAGGAGACATAATCCAATCTTCCATTGAGGATCTTAGGCTACTTGTAATTTATAACTTACAATATGTTATTACAAAGTTAAAAAAGGGCTTGAGAGTTTTTGATTCTATAGAAAATGAGAAAGGGCCAGCCAAGTGGCCAAGGCTGCACACTCTACGCTTCCATAAATTTAGTCTAATCATTTTGCTGTTTGGAAAGATTTTTATAGGTAACCTCCATACTGATCCTGTGACACATCATCATGATTAGCAGAGTTTGCCTCTTGTATTCACAAACAGCACAGGCGACCATCCTCCTCGCTGATTTTAAGATTAATGCTATGTTGTACCATTTTTCTCGGCTTCAAAGGCGCCTGTTCTTGTATAATTGTTGTTTACAATGCCGGTGCAAACAAGAGGCACACAAAAAATGTAAATTACCATAACGGAGGTGGTTTTTCATTTTGAGATGTGTGCATTTCTCAGCATGATGGAATGGTAAGGGAGACGAAAAACCAGCAAAAAAATAAACCAGAGCAGGCGAAAGGAATAATCTTTTTTTATTGCAGGTCCTATAACTCTGCGTCCAACATGCAATGAGATAAAGTGAACTGTGTATGGGACAGTAATTCATCTTTTATATCAGGAACAGATTCATACAGCTTTGTCCTCAGTTCCTGGCAGCTAATTTAGAGACCTGCTTACACTTTAGGATGAACTTTTGAATGAGATTATGATCTTTCTTCTATCTCGCAGATTTGGTTGTATTTCGACGTGTTTTCATTACCAGCTTCTCAGTGATACTGGGATTTATGGATGGATCTATAATGCGGTGTGTGCAAGATACTGGATGGAATTTTTTTATTGCACCTTTTGTCCTCTTCATGTTTTCACTCCTGCATTTTTAGCGATACCATAAAATTAACTTCTTGTAGCTGTATGTGAAAACATTCATTCCTAATAAAAGTACCTATCTATATGTTCACAGCATCCCTTTAACCGTTGTTGTGTTTTTTTTACTGTGGAATTCAAGTCAGTGAGAAGAGTAGGCTGCTTCACGAATTTAACAAAGTATATTTTTGTGTGGTTTTTTTTTTAGGACCAATAGCAATAATGGCATAGTATCAGTTCTTACAAGTACTTCTTAAGAATAAACTCTGATCATCCTAATTAATTGCAAAGTCCATTCACAACCCAAACTGTCCTCTCCACTCTTCTCAAGACCTCCTGCTCTTCAGCTCTCTCGTCACCTCCTGCCATGCTTGCCTCCAAAATTCCAGAGTGTCTCCCATCCTCTGGAACTCCTTACCTCAATCTGTCCATTTATCTCCTACTCTGTCTACCTTTAGACAATCCTTAAACACTCATCTCTTCAGGAAGGCTATCCCACCATACTAACTGTCCTTTTACTCCATTAACTCATTCCACACACTTATTACCTTTTGTATCACTTACCCCTCCTACTAGATTGTAACCTCTCACGAGTAGGGCCCTCATAGCCTACCTGTATACAAATTGTATTTTAACTGTACTGTCTCCCTCCATTTTGTACAGCGCTGCACAAACTGTTGGCGCTATATAAATACTGAAAAATCATAATAGTTTTCTTGTCCATTCTAAGCTGCTAAAAACTGAATTATCAAGCCAAATTTTAGGCAGATACAATAAAAATAAAAAATACATATTTTTTTTCAATCCAACTGATATTATTACTTGAATCTGTTTTTATAGTAGCATCCTGTATTCTCCTACACACCGGGAGTTGACCAAGAGAGGAAAGGCCACGGTATGAGTAAGTTAGGCTTCATTGCTTTGAATAGTGCTGTCAGTCTTACTATAAGAGCATGCTGACAAAGAGGGAGTTGAATGATTTGACACCTTATAAGTGAGGTGATGTTAGCTGGAGTCAGATTGATGACCACGTTTTTTTGCTTAAAGTGGACCTTTACCCCCCTGTCACTAATAATCACATCAGCATGCAGGCCAAGAGTCTCAGGAATGAAAGGGAGATTAATTAATCTGCCCTTAGTGAAAATGGCCACTGTCAGAAGAATGGGGAGGAAAGAAAAATAAGGTATGCAAAGAATAAAAAACCTGCAATTATCTAGAAGTATGTGTTTGTAGATTGTCATTACTAAACATTTCTAAAGTTTAGGATAAGGGTAAAGTTATTCTTTAAAGGACAAGTATTGGGAGAGTTAACTGTACTTTTCCCAATACTTAGAGCTTGTGTGTGAAACTGCAGCTGTCACATGGCGGCTCTATAGAGGGAGAACCAAGTGACCACAAACCACTGATCACTAATCTCACGGTCTTCTCCATGCAGAGAGCGGTGACTGGCAGGGATTCCTCTCTCCCTTCTCTGTTCCCCCAGCGCTGATTGGAGAAACAGACAGGGGAGGAGGCAAGCACAGCTGGCTCTGGTTCAAGGCAGGGTAGTTCAGGCAGCACCCGGGAGGATACAAAATATTGTATCCTTCCGGGTGGCAATGCAGCTCTGCACTGTCAACATATAGCCGAGCAGTAGCCCACTATATGCTATGTTTGGGTCATTTCGAAAATTAAAACGTTATACTCACTTGAACTTAATGTCTAGCCCCTGCAGCCTCTCTTCTCCTCCGCACTCCAGTGATGGAATGTTCCTCCCTAGATGAAAATGAGCACTTTACTCTTGAAGTGGAGGGGC
>NW_017306344.1:996944-1000563 GCF_000935625.1 Nanorana parkeri | reverse complement strand
GGGGGGTAGCCCCACTGCAAGGGTTAATAATTGAAATCCATTGCCATACGCAGAGGTTCCACCTGCATACTCCCTAAGAAGGTTTTGATCATTGGCACGTAATCGGGAACAACTGATTTTATTTCAGCTGTGTGTTGAGCTGTTTGACCGAGATCATTTGCTATAGGTTACTGCATACCAATATAATTCCCCAAATGTAATTAAATTAGTTCATATATGCAAATCCTCTATTGTTGCCAATATAATTTACTCAATTTGCATTTGGCAAAAAAGATGAATGAAAAAGAAGCATTACCATGCACATAAATGGCTCCACAGATATCTACATTATATTTCATCTTACATCCCTGATGTATTTGGTACTTGTTGCATGGCCCTTAGTCCTCAGCAGTCCTTAGTGGAAGCGGTACCTTTCAACTGTAAAAGGGCTGTAATTGCAGTTATTTTAAGCATCCTTTTGTTTTGTGTCTCCAACCACACTTGTAGCATATACACAGATGTTGTACATCTTCTGTTACGGTTACAGTTACATACACTAAATATTAGGTGTAGCCCCTTGTTGGTGTCAGGGACCACATAGGAGGCCACTTATACCTTCTAAGGTGTCCTCCAGGTGTAAAGTTTGTACATTTTTATAAACATAAAAGTGTATTCTATCTGGTCTTATCAGGGCTATCTGAGTATTTTTCCTCAGCCACAGACAGCAATAAAAACATTCAATATATGAACAAATCTTCCCTGCACACATACCACCATGCCAAATTTTTTGGCACACAGTCTATGCCTGTGCCATGATCAACCTAAAAAAGATGATATGCCAAAGTTAATTAAAGTTGCATGTCACAAAGCAAAGACAACTACCTGCTTTGTAACATGCCACTTTAAGGTAGTATTAAAATGTTTTCCATAATGAATCCAGATCAAACAAATATTAATTGCCCAGCAAAGTATTTCTTTATATTTTTGCCCAAACACTTATGTTTATGTTTATAAACAGCTCCAACTCTCTCAGCTCGGCTTCCCTGAACTTCCTGTCGAGATCTTAAAGAACAGCTCGGTCTCCAACAGCTGTCCATCTACTAGCTTGGGGAAGGTAGGAAGGAAGAGGGTTGAGTGGGGAGCAGGTAACTGGCTTCCCTTGTGTCCCTGTGTTTGTAGAGACACACACAGCTTACTAGCACACACAAGGGGGTTTCTATAGGACCCCGCAAGGGAAAGGAGCCACCCTAAAATAGAATATCGGGGTCAGAGCTTAGGCCAGCTGATTCTGCAGGGAGTTAAAATGTTTAAACTTCAAGGGTGGCTCCTTTCCCTTGCAGCATCTATGGTAAGTGATTTAATCAGCATTTGAAATAGCATAAAAATATTTTTGAATTTAACTTCACTGTAAGCTGTAAGTAAACTTTGCATATCTATTTATCGGGGCGCTGGCCAGACTCTGTTTTTCAAGCAAAAATGTCTGGCAGGTTATAGTGACTCCACTTTTTCTAAAATAAAAACATATAGCAGTGTTCTCACTTTAATTTAAGTGTCTGCAGCTTTGGACTTTTGCTTTTAGGCAATTAAACAGTTGCCTATAATCAAAGGTTCTTTAAGTGGGTAAATCTGAGAAATGTGTCCTGACAACTTGCTATTCACAAGTGGAATCAGGCTGAAGGAAGTGCAGTGAATTGATTGTCAATATTGATACACTTTGCTGGCTACAATAATTAGTGTCCTGTAGTTGTTTTTGTGCGTCTCTGTTATGTAAAGATGGATGATATTCACATAAATATATGGTAATTGGACTTGATGGTGGGCATGCTAACAAGAGGAATGCACTTTGCCCTGCCTTACTCCAAACTCTGTGTTTAAAGTCTAATTCCAGCTAAACCATCTTTCTTAGTTTTAGATAAAGTAGGTAAGGGTTCAAGTAGGTAAGGGTTCAAAGCTCTGTCAGGATTTAATTGCAATCTTTGTCCCACTGGAGAGATTTTCCTCTCTGTGTCCTTATAACAGAGTGTATTACAGACAACAATAATGGAAAATATATCCACTGGGAACAACAAAATTTTTATTAAATGGGGAAAAGTTAAATTAAATTAAATGGGAAAAGTTAAGAAAAGATTTATTCTGTAGTGCCATTCCGTCAATTAAAAGGTAAGTGTTATTTCATTGTCAAAAAGTCAACTGAGTATTTAATTAAAGTAAACCTCTAAGAATTGTTTGTGAATTTCTGCATGTAATACTTCTTATCTGCATCTAATTCATATTTTTTTTTAAAAAGCTCTATCTAAAAAGCAACCTACACAAAATTTTATTCGGACGTGTATAATGAATAAATGTTTTAAACCATCAAGACCATTGATGGAGCAAGTGAACCTCTAAGATAATGACTTCTTTAACAACGGATAACTGGACTCAGGGATTTCAGTTAATGAGTCAGATATTATAAATTTGGCGTGGGGGTGATATGCCTGGCCAAAAAAAAATATAAAAAATTGAAGTTTACTGAAGTGCAACTTGACATGATCAAATGAGATTTTAGAGATTTTAACAACTAAATAACTTCATCAAAATTTGTACTCTCTCAAGGTATGGACAGAGTTACACTCAGAAGGTATTTCTTCATAACATGCATTTATGTCTACCATAAGAAAAACACTAAACAAGTGTGGTGTTTTTTTAAATTTACTAACTAATTAAATCAGTTCTCTAAAAAATAAATTGCCCAGTATTTTATATTTGCAGAAGATCATTCAGATATTCCAAAGTACTAATGAAACAATATATTCTGTATATGCTAATAAAAGTTTGTATTTTACACTCCACGCACAATTAGGTGTTTTGGAGAAAGTGAAGCAGTGAATAGCAATACTAATACTCAACTGTGAAGCATAACGGAAAAAGTATAATAGCATGGGGTTGCGTTAGTGTCCTATGGCCTGGGCAACCTTTAAACATTTAGGAACCAATCAATTCCAAGTTGTATCAGGAAACTATACATAGAATGTCAGACTATCTATCTGTAATCTAAAATTTGAAATAAGTCAGAAAACATAACAATACAAATATAGGAAGGACACCAACATATTCTAGAATGAGCTAGTGGAGCCTCGAACTCAGTGCCATTATAATACTGTTAAAGTGACACTAAACTCAGGAGTTAAATGGGTGGCTACTTTTGTTTCCCATGGTCCCTGCGTGTGTTGTAAAGTAACCACTGCTCTAAGCTCACTCCCATGATGGACTACAATTTCAAAACAAATTAGTAAACTAGACATGAGATTGTAGTCCATCACAGGAGCGAGCAATTCAATTCAGAGATGATTTAGGGACCTATAGCCTGTTACACAAATAAGCTACATTTTTGTTAATGGTTAAGGTGTTTGAATGCATTTTTAAGATTTAAGTACTGAGTTTAGTGTCACTTTAACTTATTTGTAGCAGATCATTAATCCAAGTCTACCTAAGTTTTGATAAAGACAAAACATCATAGAGCTGTTTCATTACTAGATCAGAAAGTCATTGGTTGAGGTTTTTGACAACAATTTATTTGTACAAATTACATTGATTGATGAAACTATGTGTTCAGTAAAGATGGTAGTATGAAATGCTGCAAGTAAGCTTTGCTAAGAAA
>NW_017306344.1:991829-996909 GCF_000935625.1 Nanorana parkeri | reverse complement strand
GGTAAAAAAACAATTGCTTTCTATTTTTTAAATAGTTAAATGAAAACAAGGTCAAATATTAGGCCCATTAATGCCGAAATTCTGAAATTTCCTAAGGCTTCACTAACTTTTTCTCACAGCTAAAGATGTGACTAATTTAAGACTACCCAGTGTTGGTATAGAGTATACAAGGCCTACTATTTAAGTGTCAATTATCCAGAAAGAATATACTAATAATATACTGTGAATTTTTCACACTGTCAGACTCCTAAGGATTTCAATAAAACTAAAGCAATGTAATGCTTACTATAAGATTATAAATGTACTGAATAAAACAAATGTTATTTAAAGGAAAACTTAATTTAAGTGCTAGTTTCTCCAGCTGCTGTCCTGTAAATGTACAAATAGTTTATTTTAATGTTTCAAATGGTCAGAATCGTACATTATTCGTCATAACGCATTGTACCTCATAATGCATTGCTTTAAGACTAAAGTAACTATCGATGGCCGTTTTGAGGGGTCTGTCCACTGTAATCAAACATCCCTGGCGATGTCCCTGGTGGCAGTGAATGCAGAGCAATCAATCAAAGAAAGCAGCACCTCCGTTACTTCTTTTTCTCTTCAGCTCTACGTGTGTGAGGTGCAGCTTTCTTTGATGCATTGCAGTGTATAAGGGGAGTAGAGGCCTCACTGAGCCGGGTACTGAGTCTGCAGTAACACTACTAACCCCTGAGCTCTGTGTTACTACTGACCATTAAGCTCTGCATTACTTTCTACTGACTTCGGTACTCTGCGCTTCTTATTATTGGCCCCTGCATGCTGCGTTACTTACTACTGACCTCTGAACTCTGTATTACACCCTACTGACCTCTGAACTCTACATTACTTACTACTGACCGCTGGCCTATGCATAACTTAATTCTGATCCCTGACCTCTGTGTTACTTACTACTAACATCTGAACTCTGCATTACTTACTCTTGACTCCTGCACACTGTTTTACATACTACTGACATCTGAACTTTGCATTACTTACTCCTGGCCATTGCACTATGAAAGAAAGTGAATGCCAAGTTTCTTACTAAAGCTAAAAATGGAGAATAGGTTTATATGTTTACAAGGACATTTATTATTCCAGTTTTCTTCAAACCTCCATTAACTTTTATTGAGCTTTGCTAGGTTATCTCATTAAATCACTCTGCATCCTTGTGATCTTTGATCTTTTCCATGTTGTTCAGATAGATCTACACCTCCCCAGGGTTGTCTACTCCTGACTAAGATGGCTTCCTGGTCCAGCTGCTGGCAATATGCAGAATGGCAGTGGTTTACTTGGTGTTGGAACATTTTCTACATTCAATCCGACACTGAAAGAAGCTGAATTATAGTCCCAACCCAACTGGGAGAGAGAGATTGGCATGGGAGAGTGTATTCAGGTAAGTAAAAGCTGAATACCAATACTGGGGGTTATTATTATTGTTGTTGACTACTGTATTTTGTTAATTGCTGTTTATTTCATTTAACAAACTGTTAGTTTATTTGCATGTGAATAATATCAAAACAAATTCATTTATACTTATGTGTCCTAGAACTGCAGATCTTGTGAATTTGAATATGGTGCTGTCTTCTTTCTGCAATAAAATATTGTACAATGAGAAATGGTGACCTGTTTCTAAGGTCATCAATCAGATTTTAGTTTTGGATGGTTGCTGTGCATTACTACACTTTGCTTTTATTTTTTTTACATAAAGAGTATTGACATCAGGGTTCATCGCATATACAAAATGAAGGAAGCACAGCTATACTAACCAGAAGAGGCCTGTCCAGAAATATCACTTATGCATTACTCTGTATAAACAGCACCAATTTACTGACATAGCTATAACCCAAAAGTGTCTGATAATTAAAGTAAATGTTTCCTTAATGAAACATTAAGGCTGCCACCCTCGGACACTTACACCAGTGCTGGGGGTTATTATTGCTTGTTTTACTGCCACACTGCATGCCATACACCATGATGCTACATACACTTTATTGGTCATACCACCAGGTGCTCAGTATTTTTCTTCATCCCTTCAAACCATTCCTCCTAACTATACATGCATATCTTCATGCCTCTTTTTAAAAATGTCTTTCTTTTGTCTTTATACATGCAAGGTAATCCAAATTCCAAAAGTGAGCAATTGTTTTAGTGCATGTTAAAAATGGGGCGGGTGATTTTATGAGTGTGGCAAGAAATGTGAGCAGTAGGCCAGTAGGGTATCCTCAGATTTATTTTTGAAAATCTGGTAACCTTTTTTCAGACTGTGAACTGGACATACACTAACTGATCGAGGCAATCCATGTTCTGGTACAACAGGCAATGTTTGGAGGAAATGTTGCTTATTTATCATATAGAGAAGATATTGGTGGAAAAACAAAAATGGAACATGCAGGGTTAATTCAAAAACCGAAGACAGGCTTTCATGGTCTATATTTTAACAGGGGAGTAGGTCAAAGTAAGGAAAAAAGAACAAGAATAAAGAAAACGAAAATGATAAAGGTTAAACATACACTGCAGTTCTGTTGTATTTATTGCTGAAGATAAAAGTAAGAAAAAAAACCCGTCAAAGCTGGATTACACTTTAAAACTGGTCACACATTAAAGAAGAAGAAATTCACCCAACTTGAACTGGAAGGGCCACTGTTGTAATGAAGCAGTTTCCAAGGAAGGTCTATCCTTGCCAATGGCCATACATTATAGCTCTCTCTAATTATTATCAAGAAGAAAAACATCTAATGAGTCATGCTAGCCCAATAGATTTTGTGTAACTCCTTGGCAAAGCAGAGGATATATCTTAAACAACAGTAAATCTAGCAGCAATCTCATTAAAAATAATCATGTCATGAAAAAAAATGTGTTGCAACCCAAACCCCATTTCTAAAAATGCTAGTTGCCTGGCTACCAATCAAATCTTTCAGGTTCACTGCTTAAAAGTTACTAATCTTACAAAATGATGCAGCTGCTGAGTTTTAAACCAACTTCCTTACTTGTTTCAGGAAGCTTGCATGTACTGTTGGGCCCATGATCCCTGTTACACCGAAAAATTATATGTATCCATGAGAAAAGATTGACGGTGTTGTTAATTCTTTATCTGTGTCTTTTTGTGCTTGAAGTCTGTTGAATAAAATGGCAGGGACCAGGTCAAAGAAAACAGGATCCTCCTTTTTTTCATTTTGAATACTAGAGTTACAGGTCATTATAGAACTGTGCATCTGAAAGTAAATTTGTGAGAAGGTAAACAGATGTCAATATCATCTTCAAGTGACCTTGTCACCTCCTAAAGACATTTTTTTAAATGCTGCCTGGAAAAGAAGACTTTTACTAATTCTTCCCACTGCCAGCACCCTTGGAGGTTTACTGGTCTGCAAAGCTATAGCTGGTTAAATAAATTTTTACATTTAACATTCCTGGCATTGTCAGATATCTGGTTCCTTGCAGCATTCTGTGGTTTTATCCACAAGCCTCTATATCACTACTGCATGTAGGCGGGGTTCACTCTTGGGGTGTTGCGTGTGTGTTCCCTTTGGCTTGGCTGGGTAACCCCGTGCATGCAACTCGAAACCAGACACCCCACGGTCAGGGGCCACGGCCTTGGCCTCGTGCAAACACTCCCACCGTGTAGTACTGCGTACACAGGGCCTCATGGCTTCAACCGCCTCTGCGGTCTTCGGCGCTTCCTCTCCCTTAGGGAGAAAGGCCACCACGAATGGCACCCTGTGTCAGACATAGCCCCATTGCGCACCTACCCTCCCCAGATGGTTACAGCCACGATACAGTCCAACATCACACTCCTGTAGAACCCCACCTTCTCAGAGGTTGGAGGGAGAAGAACCAGTCCACACAGATAGTCTTTTTGTTGATTTTACTTGAAGGTAGAAACAGAACAAAGTATACGTTTCAGCCACCCCCAGGTGGGATGACGGCACAATTCTTGTTACTTGCATGGTAATACACTTTAGAGAGAGAGAGGTACATCAGCCCAGGTGCAGCCCAGAGACACGACTTACTTCGGCCATAGGCCCACTGGCGAATATCCTCAGTCTTCTAGCACTTCACTATTCACCGGAATCCCATCCATTGTCAGTCCTAGCACGGTGGGTTTCCCCCTATGGGGAAACTAGGGAATCTTTGTAGCTCTACATAGTCCTAGGCCTGGTCCTGTCCTTCCCATGGACCAGCCTGTATTCAAGAAACAGTCTCTCTCCAGAGACTCTGCAGACAGTCTTAGACTTCTTCTGTACTCCTCTGAACTGAACTCCTTCCCCTCTCGGACACCCCCTATAAATCAACTCTCCTGGGACACAGAGTCTTCCCAGGCCAGAGCTGCATCTATCTCCAGGGCCCCATGGGGGCATCTAGTGGCCGTTGGCCATACTGCACCTACCTACATGCAGATTTTGGTAAATGGATCCAGAGCACTGAGCATGGGACCAGGCAGCATCTTTGGAAGTGTGTCCAATGAAGAGGATTCTTTAGCCGGTCATATTGCTTTAAAATTGAGAAATTTGCCATGGAGGACAGTTGGAGAATTATTGAAAGGGTTACTTTAAGACCATGCAACCAGCTAAACTTGACAGATACATTTTCTTTATGGTCTTTTAATTTTAAGAAAGGATTTAGCAGTGGCATAACAGGAATCTATATCATGGTAAACATGTGTCTTCCAGCAGGGGTGCAGTAATAAAGCAGGGAGCCTGGCAGGTGGTCATGTGACCACTCGCCCAGCTTTCTGATTGGATGGGAAACCGCAGCAGCACTCTCTCTCAGCTTCCCAGGCACAGGGCACTGCGGTTCTTATGTGAGGAATGTTATTGGCAAGTCCTTCTGCACTCTGTATCGCTGAGCCGGTCACAGAGAGATCTTTGTGAACTCTCCACCGGCTCAGTGACTAAAAGCATGGGGCCCACAGTTTCAGCAGGGCCGTTGCAAAGATTTTTCCCCTATATACAAGGTGCATTTTGCCCCTATCTACAATGCTTCTCTTACAAACACCGCCCTCCCATATACACACACATACACTTGTCCCCTGCCATATAGATATTGAACCCCCCCCCCCCACATA
>NW_017306344.1:991366-991660 GCF_000935625.1 Nanorana parkeri | reverse complement strand
TCTTAATAAGCCTTGTCTTTGTCAGTTCCTGGAGCCAATCTCCAATGAGACTCCTCCCTCCTGGCTCTGGCAGATCCGAGTTCTGGCTGTGCATGGCCAGCTGTGTCCAGGTCAGCTGAGGTGTCACCGTGTACTGTGTGCAGAGCCAGCTTGTCCCTAGTTTTGGTGTTGCGCTCAGGGTGATTAGGGTCACACCCCGTGCACACGCCTATGAGTTTCCCCACATTGCACCGGTGAAATCATAAATTAGAATTTTTTTTCATGCTAAGAATATCCTCTAGCTATTTATATATT
>NW_017306344.1:981695-990602 GCF_000935625.1 Nanorana parkeri | reverse complement strand
TATATATAAATATATATTTATATATTTCATGCAACAACCATATTTAAAGTTCAATATAAAACATGGTCTCATTCCCCAACCTTCAAACCACCACTCACTTCACTGAGTGAAGTTTTCTACTGCAGCATCCTGTATTTCTTTAAATTTAACATGGCTGGTGAGTGATTCTGCTTGCTCAACCGATTCAACCATTTACATAGATCTGTGAATTGGAAGACAGCAGCAGCGGCAGAGGGAATCACAGATCACGTTAGCACAAGTGCCGTGACATCCATTTTTCCACAGTCCATTGTTTATTTCCTCCAATCCATACCAGAAGGTCAATGGACCTGGGGCTGGTTGCAAACAATACATATCACTCACAATCAGTGGCAACTCTAGGAACAATATGTAGGGGGGCACATAAGATACAACAGTCAAATCTGGGGGGGCACTAATAATTTTCATTGCATGTCGCAAACGCTGGGCGCCGATGAGCTAATTTAATTGCGGATGGCATCGGCACCCAGCGGTTGCGACATGTAGTCCAACGCCTCCCACAATCCTGCATACCGCAACGGCCGGGCGCCGATGCCATCCGCAATTTAATCAGCTTTCGGTGTCTTGCAGTTGTGGCTGGTGGCTGGCTGGCTGTCACAGCATGGGCTGACTGGCAACTTTTAGCCCAGGGGGCAAGTACAACCCAGAGGCCCATGGTGCAGCAACTTAGCCCACCCTCCAGCTGTGCCTCTTCCCCCGCCTTCCCCCCACCCCTGGCTGCCACTTTTGGCATCCATGTAACACTAGTGTGAATGGTCGGGTGATGTGAGGACTAGTGATGGGCTCAGGCGTGTTCGTAGCTCCACGTGCCGAGCCCGCCAGGAAGCTGACAGCGCCGCAGCGCCAATCACAGGTACTGAGACATTATCCCAGTCCGCAGCTGCAGAGATCGGGATATGTCTCAGTGCCTGTGATTGGCGCTGTCAGCTTCCTGGTGGGCTCGGCACATGGACCTGTGAACACGCCCGAGCCCATCAATAGTGAGGACTCCTAGTAAGTCCATAAAAGTGGTGACTGGCTGGGCGATGGTGTTCTCCTCCCACTGGGCTCCCTACCTGGTTCTGGTCTTACTCCGCTCCATGTGCGCTACTTAGGCACTCTCGCCCACTGTAGACCTCCGCTGGCTGTCCATGCTTCTGGGCTGTGAGCTGTGGGAGAATAGTGGGAGGGGCCAGACAGTTTCAAAGTCAGTGTTCTATAATTTTTCTCGCCCCTATACCTTTTCTCGACTGTGTCACTTCCAGTGGGGCCGAGTCATTCGTGACCCCCTTTCTTCATGACATGCACACCTAGAAGTGACGCAGTAGAGAAATTGATGGGTTGAGGAAAGTTAGAACACTGGTAGTGGAGGGATGCCTCATCAGCGCTGTGCGCGTGTATGACTGCTGCGACCCTGGTACTTCTGCCACTAACTCCAAGCTGTAGATTTCAGCACAATATACAGCATTGCAGAATAATACCACCAGCTATAGAGGACTATAAATCTCAGAAATACATTGTACAGCATTGCAGAATTCCATCAGCTATAGAGAACCACAAATCCCAGCAATACATTATACAGCAATGCAGAATTGGAGGAACTTTATATTCCATGAAAAAAAGCCCCATAGTAAGCCCTGTCCTGCATGTCTGTAGAATAAATAATCATTATGGTCACTGAAGTAGCAGTCACTGTATAACTTTATTAGTTGTTGCTGCAGCTGGGAAACAAACAGTTAAACCCCTGTGCTGTCCATGAGGGTCACTATCTGCTGAACAGTGGTCTATAAATCTATCTGATAAGGGATTTAGCTGCACAGTGCACACTCCAGAAAGTACAAAGATCTTTAATTCATGGCATTGCACCCAGGATCACTCTCTTCCCCTCCCCCCTCCCCCTCAGAACTCCGGTGGCACCAGAGAAGTGCTCTGACAGTTCACAGACAATGTATTCACATGTCCTGCATCTCCACCTGGGACCAGGAGCAAGTGTTAAAAAACGATCGTCCTCTAAGAGCAGAGGGAGAACTTACTATGAGGAGCTTCACACACCGCATGACAGGCTCACAGCTACAGCCACAGTGCGGGCTCAGCAACTCCAAAGTCAGCAGCAGGGGGGCGGGGCTGACAATAAAGCTACATCCAGATCTCTACAGACAGCTGCTGGAGCTGCTCGTATACTAGCACTAGAGCCACTGAAACGTTGCTTAATATAGAATGAATGTGATTGGTAGCTATGGGAAAACAACTCTAGTGCTTGGTGCTGAAACTTTGATACATCAGACAATTAGTTCAGTCAGTAATTGATCCATCTGTTTAAGGCTGGGCACACACCTTACAACCATGGCAAGACTTTTGTCTTGCCATGGATGCAAGGTAATTAAAAAAACGTACGATCTGCCTATCTTGGACAGGCAGATCGTACTTGCGATGATGGCAAGCCTGCCCCGCTCAGGGGCGGTGTTTCCGATGACCGCAATGCTGAACGTGCAGTGTGCGCTTGCGCACACCGGCCCGTCCGGCTTTTATCTTATGAACATGCTACACACCCGTCGAAAATCGTACGATTCTCGGCGGGTTTTCAAACATGTTCCTAAGATAAAAGTTGTGCGACCTTACAGTGGTAGAGGTCGCACGGCTCCCACACACCTTACGATAATTGTACGATCGCGGGATTTCCCGCGATTATCGTACGATTATCGTAAGGTGAGTGGGCACCTTTAAAGGAGAGGAAATCCATCAAACATGTACTACAGGTGAGGCCCGGGGACAAGTTTGAGAAACTACATGTTATGCGCTTTAAATCTCTATAGTTCCCTGTCCAACTACCATCAGTACTGCAAAATAGAAAATAATGATTGGAATTTTTATTTAATTGATAGTGTTGCATGCACATTTGAAAAAGTCAATGTGATTGTAGCTTAGGCTAGGAGAAAAGAAAACTACAAGACTGCCAGATTATGATCACACGATCCAGCTCACGCTATTAAGTCCTGCTAATACTGCAACCTGCCAAGCAGTGCTTAACAAGTTCCTCAGATAACAGATAATCATTGTCAAATAGATTTTTCTTTATAGGCTCTATTTCCTACATAAAAATACATAGTTAGAAAATATTCTTTGTTTCATTGAACAATCATCTACTTCCTTATTTATTCTGCATGTTTCATTCATGGAGGATAAGTTTTATGAGTGAATTAATTACACGGGAAAACCTGTCTTTTAGTCTCGTGTGTCCCTTTTACCAAATGCCTTTGCTCCCTAAATTAAGCCTGTCATCGTGAAATAACATTTTCCAATTTAGTGGTACATTTTAAACTACCTACTGTATATGTTGCAGGTGGCATTTATTCCAAAACATTTTTCTGGCTATTTATCTTTTTTTAATCTCCGCAGCCAATGTCATTACACTCTCACAAAAGACATTATGGGTAATTTATGAAGCAGAGAAAAATACGGCAGCATAAACCATTATTTTTCTATAAATAAGAGCTAATAGGCCAAACATGTTCAGACACAGGTAAAACCCCTATTTAGCAGTTAGCAGTTTGCCTTGACAGCTCAAAATGATTTGCTCCAGAGGGTAATGGCTGATTATCTCACCATTGGTATCAGACTACTAGTGCTCAATACCCACTGTTATATTTTACAGCCAAGCTCATCAGAAGGGACACATTTGCTATGCTGGTATTCCTCTGCTCCAAGGTGTACATGAAACCAAAACCTTTTTTGTTTTCATTTTGAATAGAGCGGAAAAGGGTAAAACTCCTATTGGGTTATATTTCGCTGCGTATATCCTGCTGGAGAGCTTTTGCTTCACTTCCTGTTCTAGAGTCACACATTTTAGATAGTTGTCACATAAACAGGTGTCCCCATTGGTAAATTTTCTCACTTGCTGAAATGGCAACTCAATTTTTTATTTTTTTCCCTTTAACTTTCTGTCTTAGTGACAATAGCCATCAAGGGCGAATCACCCAAGCAGACACACAGACAGCAATAAAAGCTTGACAAGGAATCTAACCCTTACCTTCTAAAACCTTAAAAATTGCTTTTACAAACATACAAAAGACACATGCCCATCGAGTTCAGCCAGAAGACAAAAACAGATAAATACATAAAATAAATCTTCTTGCATTCTCAGAACTCCTAAACCAGAAGTTGATCAAGATGAAAGCAAAAAAAGCCCTTATAAAGCATGGTCAAATTTTCTCTAACAGTGAAAAAAATCCTTTCTCATCCCCTAAGGCAATCAGATACTCTCTGTATCAACATCCTACAATAAGGGATCGATACTTTTCCTCAAGTATTTGCCGATACCAATTACCGATACCATTTTTTTAGTGTTATGTGACATTTTTTCTAAAACAATAAAGACTAATAATTTTAGGAAAGTGGTGAAGTGCCAGGGCCGGTGCCAACTGCAACCCTGGTAGTACTGCCGCTAACTTCAAGCTGTACAGGGACTACACATCCTTAATATTGTAGACATTGTTATTTCTAATAAATATTAAAAGCCATTTATATTTCCTGAATTTAGAAACACATCTGCAACCTACTGAGCTGCAACCACTATCGTTGTATACAGGGGTCGTAAGGAAAGATGGAATTTTAGTTCTGAGCTTAGTTCATAAAACACACTGACTTTGTCTGCACATACTACAAGTTAGATTCATAAAATATTAACCAGTAGGACTAGGCACCACACCCCTAATTTGAAATATATAAAAAACAAAGATGAAACATGGGGCTTTCAAGGTGTCCAAACTATACATCATGTCCATCAGACACCTGTAGTCTTGTATTAAAAAATACATTGTATTCATTAAAATCAACATGATTTAGAAACTTGGTTACATTCAGGGTGTCATCAGCATGATACAATAGTCCATTAAAACCAAACTACCTCCTCATGGTACCCACATATGTGTATACATTATACTCATATATCTGTTCTCTCTATTTGTCCTTAAACATATATTTGCTATGTAATCTTCACTGTAGGCCCACAGCCGGATCGCTTGTACCAAGGGGGGCGCAGCCGTGATCTTGGTATAACCGATTCAGGGGGGCGGACATTTAAAAACGGCCACCTGTTTGAAGTGGTTAGTACACCAATAATAACTGGTTAAACCTACAAATGCTTTTTCCAACCATTGCATTTTTATGTACAGGTTGTATAAAAGTCAAAGTTTAGTGTACTAGGACACTTTTTAGTAATTAAACAGTAAATATTTTTAACCTAGGTTTATAAATTAAACCAAAGAATGACAACTGAGAAGGAGGAAGGGACAGAGGGATTTTGTTTAAAAAAGGGACAATCCATTCAAATCAGGGACAATTGGAAGCTATAGGTGAGGTCGAAAGGTTGGTTAAGCTTAGAATCCATTTTGTATTTGTGTTCAAAAACTCAATTTTGTTCTAAAAGACAGAAAAGAATTTGAACTTGTGACACTCTAAAAACTCTGGCAATCAGCTTGAACTTCAATTCCTCCTCTTTTTAGTGCACATGTTTAACTAGACTTCCTTTGTCAGCAATAACTCTGTAGCATGACCTGTTACCTACAAGTTACCTAAAAAGGCAAAAAATTAGGCAGTAAAATGACGTAAAATTTTGGAGTTACTTTGTGGTTTTGGACAGTTAACCGTCTCCTTCCTGTGACAAATAACTCAATTTGATTGGATGATTTGTATTTCTGTGCCTACCCAGTATGGGAGATCACTGGTATGTGTCTTATTAATTATACTAATGTTGCCTTGCTTTAAAAACCCATGTAACCTATTGTGATGTTGCAGAATGTTATCTTGACATCCTGCCCAATACGTATTGATTAAACATTACTTATGACAAGCACACGAATCTCTTATTGCTGGTAATTGCGAGGTCTGGTATACGTGCCAGGACATAGGCTAGGTACTTTTAGAAGGAGGGTGGGTGGCCACTAACATATCATGTAAATTACAAAATGAGTGGAAAAGCCAGGCATGAATGTCAGGGAATGTCCTGTAATAATCTATATTTGATTACCTATTTTACCTCCAAATCTCTCAAGTTGCATGATGTATTAATACACTATATGAAAGAATGTATGTGGGTTTTCACTCTTAAAACATCTCTGTCATCTGAGATGGTTAGGATGCATCCTACAATAATATAAATGTGCACAAAAATATAGAACTACTGTTCATTAGATTGAATATGTCTATTGACACACATGCGTATTACCAATAAACTGTTGAAACCCAAACCCCCATAAAAACACAAAAATAACACTAACATATGATGTAATGTTCTATGCAATGATGTAGACATACATTGCTTGTGAGCTCATTATGTTAGAGAGTCTAAGAATATATATCTCCTCTGTGAGCAGTGCTGCCTTCAGTCTGTGACCTAATGAAGATGATGGGTGCTCATCACTATGTTGCAATGATAAAGAACCCTGCAAGGCCCCAAAACATTGTGGAATAATACTTTCACAATAAAGCAATGACATGAACATCTTAAAAGGCTGGCGACAATATACATTAAATGGGAGCCTACGTTAGCTGCTCTTTTACCTTATTTCTAACAATATACTTAGTTCACGAAAGCATAACATTATATTTTTTACCATTAGTTTTGCTGTTTTTCACAATGAAAATGTATTCAACTGAATTTGCCATACACATGCTATGTTATTAATTTTAGGGTTGTTTTTTCAAAAGTTAATCAATCATACCATCTGGGAAGCTCTTAGACGTAGAGGAGTCGCGGAGAAAGTCATCCACCTAATTGAAGCACAGTACAAGGCTTTTGTGTGCAGAGTTCTGCACAAAGGAGTACTGTCCGATCCCATTCTGGACAGGGATGCATCTTATCACCGTGACTTTTCCTCATAATAATCGATGAGATCCTAGCTGGAGCTATTGACTGTAAACCAAATAGAGGATTGCATTGGCACCCAATCACAATAGAACAATTAAAGAACATGCTGGTAGGTTAATTGGCTCCTGTCTAAATTGGCTCTCATATGTATGCATGTGAGAGAGGGACCTTAGCTTGTAAGATCCTAAGGGCAGGGACTGAGGTGCATGCAAAGGACTGTGTAAAATTGTCGGTGATATATAAATACTTGTAATAAATAAATCAATTAATAATTGACCTCAAATTTGTTGACATTGTACTTCTTGCAAAACATAGTGTTGATATGCAAATAAGCCTGACAATCTTACTGAAAGCTCTGCAGTTGCAGGTCTAAACATTAATGACGCAAAGACTAAGTTGATTGAGGTAAATACAGCAAACCTCTCCACCTTTACTGTATCTGGCTAACAAGTTGAAAAAGTTACGCTGTACAGTAGAACCAAGATTGACATCTCCATATGGATCAGAAAACTCTGAGGCGCTTTTGCAGGCCTCCATAATATATGGTGTATGAACCAGATTAGTATTCGTATGAAGATTAAAATCTTCAATTCTAATGTGAAATCTGTGCTGCTTTTGGCAAGTGAGACACGGAGTGGAATCCACACAAAAACTCCAGGTTTTTGTAAACCGTTGCCTGCAATACATCATTCATGCCTGGTGGCCACAAATTTGGATCCCTGATATAGAGCTTCTCCAGTGGTGCCACCAAAGACCAATTGCAGAGGTCCGAAAACTTAAATGGAGATGGATTGGACACACTTTATGAAAGGGCACAAATTAAATCTGTAGACAAGTGCACAATTGGAATCTCCAAGGACAGCGCAGGAGAGGCAGACCCAGAGGCTTAGCTTATAAGCCTCTGGGCAAAGCTTATATGATTATATCAAGGTTGTTGACGTGAACCTGACCTGGCTGCAGGTCAAATCAAAATCTTGGAACCGTCAAAAGTGGAAATTTTGCATTTCAGCCCTATGTTTCTCAATGGAGCAGGATAGATAACCAACTAACTTTGTAAAAGTCAGTTAACAAGGATGTAGATTGCTTTTGGCTGGCAATATCTAAACTTCAATGAGGTGTTTGATGAGGAGGGCAGGAAATAAGGCTTTAACAAAAAAATTGTAGTTCATGAGAAATGCAGTTTAATGTCCATGTCATTTAAAAGAAATGAATGATACCACAGCTTTGTAATATTTATATTTGTGAACTGTATATTATTTGGGGAAAAAATATCATGAGATAAGTTTGCTCATCCATCTTACTGAACTGAGCCTTTTTTTGTGCACAAACATTCTGTGGAGAATGAAGTATGATTTGTCCTTTCCTCACATCCCATTTTCCCTTTTGATATCAGCTGTTCAGTGTGGAAGGAAGTTTAGCGGAATCCTTTTACTCTAGCAGATATAATGTGCTCTGTCACTGTATCATATGTCACAGTAAAAAGGTTATCTCTATCCTCAGTAATTGTAGCTCAGTTGTTTGATTTTTATTGATTGAATATTCCAAAACAACTTCAAAAGTCTTAATACGCGTACACAAATCAATGCAGTGTTTAATGTAAAAAGAAAACAATGCCATACTTTCATAGCACAGATTAGAGCATTTGTTTGCAAACGGATACATATGTTGTTGACAAACAAAGCTCTATATTTATTTTACATACACATTGGCATCTGTATTTTCCATTAAGCAAAATTTCTCATCTTTGCAGAGTTTTTTTATGAGAAGCAAATTAAGCATATAACAATAATACATATATTTAACAGTAAGGCAGAAGATTAACTTAAAGTGATATTATCCTCCTCATGTATCATTTGCCCATCCCTTTTAGATGGAAAGCCCTCACAGGCAGGGCCCTCCTTACCATCTTGTCTTGAATTGTATTGTATTTGTAATGTCTGCCTTATATTGTAAAGTGCTGTGCAAACTGTTGGCACTAAATATATCCTGTATTATAATAATAATAATAATAATAATACTACACA
>NW_017306344.1:949238-981658 GCF_000935625.1 Nanorana parkeri | reverse complement strand
TTTCAAAAGTTTTTTTTTTTTAAACACAAAAAAGGGAAAAAAAATAATCATACCGCCAGGGAGGTTAAATCACTTACAATGGATGCTGGTCCTTGAAGTTTAAAAGTTTTAGCTTTCTGCAGAATTAGCTGGTAACCTAAGCACTGGCCCTGCTACCCTGTTTTAGGGTGACTTCTTTCTCTTGCATTGCTCTATGAAGTCACCCTTGTGTGTGCTAGTATGCTGTGTCTGTCTCCACAAACAGACAGGTGCAGCAAGGCAAGCCTCTCAACTACTCCCTTCTCTCTTCTCCCTCCTCCTTCTTCTCTCTGCTCCAAACTAGTAGATGGACAGTGGCTGAAGACTGCTCTGCCCCTTGGGTTATTGTACAGGAAGGAAGTTAAGAGAAGCAGAGCAGAGAGAGTTAGAGTCAGCTGTCCAGACACATGATACCTGTAAGTTATTGGGCAAAAATATGAAGAAATACTTTGTTAGGCAATGTACAATATACAATATAACTATATGTGGTGTGGCAGTGTAAGCCAATGCCACGGTGTAGTTTGGCAATATGGCACCCAGGACTCTCAGCCAGAGAAGCTGAGAGGGTCCAGGGAGTAAACCATTTATAAGGAAGAACCTGACCTTTCAGATTCTTCCAGGTTTTCATAATTGTAGCTGGGATCTGGAGCTCTGGAGATTTCTTAGCGCTCTGGGTGGGATGAGATCTCCAGTCCTGTGGCCAGGTGTTACCGATGATCAGCTTGGGCTGATCAGGTGGCTGAGAGCAGCCTTATTAGGAAGCCAGCCCAGTGCTCAGGGAGAGTTGTGTGTGTGTGCAGGAGGCACACGGCCAGAGCAGACTCAGGTGCATGCTGGATGCATGTGGAACAGCCAGGGGAGGCTGGGAGAGGTCGGGAAGGCTGGTGACCCTAGGCCTTGTTGGACACCCTGCTGAGAGAGCAGAGTGAGGGCTCATGAGGAGTGTGCAGTGTGAGTTTCACACAGAGATGTGATGAGCGGCTTGGAGTTGTGGACAGCTACTGAGCAAAACTAAAGACTGTCATTTATGTTGCTGCAGAAAAGCTGATTATGATGAGAATGTCGGCTCTTCTTGTGTAACTGGGGAAGTCTACCCTGTTGTTGGAAAATAATTTTTGTGTTTGCCATAATAAAACTGCATTTCCGGACTGCAATCGAGTGTCCTTGTTAAGCTGACCATACACCTTAC
This sequence comes from Nanorana parkeri, assembly GCF_000935625.1. Classification (NCBI taxonomy): domain Eukaryota; kingdom Metazoa; phylum Chordata; class Amphibia; order Anura; family Dicroglossidae; genus Nanorana; species Nanorana parkeri. The sequence goes on along the minus strand of NW_017306344.1, from coordinate 980,451 downwards.
AACCATCGCACAACTTTCGTTGTGGAAAGTTTGTAAGGTAATTAAAATCTCGTACGATCTGCCCATCTTGGACAGGCAGATCATACTTGCGATTATCGCAAGCCCTCCCCGCTGAGGGGAGGGCTTCTGATAATTCCAATGCTGAGCGGGCAATGTGCGCTTGTGCTCCGAGCACGCCACTAACCAGCCGAAAATCTTACGTTTTTCGTCAGGTTTTCAAGCGTGACAAAAGACGTGCGACCGTACAGTAGAAACCGTTGCATGCCTTCCATACACCTGCCGATTATCGTACGATCGCAGGATCACCCGCGATTATCGTACGATGATCGGCAGGTGTATGGCCACCTTTTCAGTGGTTAATATATGTGCTGATAAATCTCAGTATATGAATTCCTATTTTATTTTACACATATTTACATGCAAACTGGCAAACAAGACAGTGACAAGGGCTGGGATAAACTATACGCTAACAAAAATGTTTAAGCAATTGCAGTTTTTTTTTTAAAAGAAGAATTAAAGTCAACATCAGGACAAAAAAATACTCACTACATTTCTCAAATAAATGCAAATTTCTTCATGATTTATCCCTTCAAAAGCATTGCACATGCAGAAAACCATGTTTGATTTGTTAAAAATCCAGTGTAATCCTAATTTTCTGTTTGTTACTGCACTGAAATTCGAACCCACATGGTCAGAAAAGAGTGTGGTGCAATATGTTGTATTGCAGTGATTATTCTGCATTTTAGTAATGTTTATACACTGTGCAGAACTTAATTTTTTTTATTATTTTATATCTGAACCAGTAAGCAGGCAAAAAAATTACACAACGTCAGGGTAATTACTAGGTACATATTCCAAGTGAGATTGAGATATCAACTGACCACTAATGGTGGCATAATGTGGAATACCAGACAGCTTAAAGAGCCTGCAGAAGAAGCAGGACAGAAGAAAAGAGCATGTAACTTATTTTTTTAAATCACAAGTATATCAGTTTAACTGCTCACATGTCATGTTGTATAAGCAGATATCTTATATTTTTTTAACCCTGCCTAACAATAAAAACTGGGGTATAAATAGAGAATAAAAGCTGAATTTCTGCCCATAGCGGCCATTTAGATATTGTATATTGCTTAAATTAAAAGATGACATTTGAGTTAGAGCAATCACTCTGCAATTCTTCCCATTCCAATTTTTACAAACACCTTTACCACCAGCCCTTTAACCATTACACAAGGTCTGGAGCCGGCTTCCTGCTCATGTTATCACTGTCATTGGTTATCACATCGATCACATGTCCAAGAGCCTGCCCCTGGCTCCCAATTGTAAAAAGTAGGGTTGCACAGATACCAACTACAGTACTCGGTACAAGTACGAGTACATGCACCGATACTTTTGAGCTCCAAGACTACACTAGAGAAAAATTAAAAAATTAGGAGGCAGCTGTCATTTGTAAGGAGCACACGGAGCTCCAGGGATTTGTACATCTCTGTTTTAATGTCCGATTTTGTTTTTATAAATATAAATAAAGGGATGCACAGATACCAGTTTTGCGAGTATGAGTACTGGTACTTGCCGAGTACTTACAAGTACGAGTACTGATACATTTTTGTTTATTGTCATGTGAAAGTTTTTCTAAAACAATACAGACTAATGATTTCAGGACAGTGGTGGAGTGCCAGAGCCAGGCCCCAGCTGCAACCCTGGTAGTTCTCATGAAAATGCCAAGTATCTGCACTGGTACTCGGAAAGTATCTGTGCATCACTAGTAAAAAGTGACGGGGAACTGTCGGTGACAGCAAGGTCACTGTGGTGGGACCACCCAGTGAGAGCATTCCCAGTATAGATCAGTGGATGCATATATGCATATATTTCAAGCTTGTCAGCTCTAACTGCAAGATATGTTAATCATGTTGGCTATTTTTGGTTTCCTGATATGTAGCTATCTAGAAAACGCAGTGTAAAGCAGCTTGGCTGACATTTGTTTTCTAAAAAAATGTACCCCCTATGTTTTCTTTATCTGATACAAGCCTTAGTGTTTTGTTCAAGAATTGCCTTCTCCAAGCTATATAGCTGGGAAGTGGTAGTAAAAGAAATAATGTTCCACCCACACAGTATATATGTACATTATATGTAATGTTGCTGTGGATGGGAGATGAGGGCTGGCAGTGGCTGCATTTTTCTAACACACACGTTTTTTATTGCACACAGTGACCACAGACTGTATAGGGGAAGCTGCTGGTGATTTCAAATACACCTTGAAATTTACTGGTAATAAACACATTCCAGAACATTATCTTGCTTGGCCCAACTAAGTAATCTAGTGGAGTTATCTCGTGGCCCAGCGAATAGATATATATATATATCTATATATATATATATATCTATATATATTGTTTGTTTTTATCAGTTTACAAAATGCAAAGTAAGTGAACAGAAGAAAAATGTAAAGCAAATCAATATTTGGTGCGACTACCCTTTAGGCTGGGTTCACACTTGGGCGTACGGAATATGCGCGTTTGCCGCGTGTTTCGTGTTGTGCGTTTTTACCACCATTTGCGGTTAAAGAAATGCGCGACAAACGCACGTTACCGAGGGCTATCTGGCTGTATCCTAATGGATACGCACGGCAAATACTCCCCAAAGAAGCTCCTGTACTTCTTTGGGTGTAGGGCGTTTTACAGCGCGTTCCTACGGGCTGTACAATGTGCAGGTGGGAACTATGCCCATAAGGAAATTATTGGTTTTCACATGTTGAGTGTTTTACTGCGCGTAGGAACGCGCTGTAAAACGCCTAGGTGTGAACCAGGCCTTAGCTTCAAACCAGCATCAATTCTTACACTTCCACACTTTGAACAAAGTCAGGGATTTTGTAGGATTAGGGTCATGTGTATGATTAGCTAATTATACAAATCAGCTGCTAATAATCATCAATTTCATATGTAGGTTGAAACACAGTCATTAATTGAAACAAAAAAAAGCTGTGTAGGAGGCTTAAAACTTGGTGAGGAACAGCCAAACTTTGCTACTAAGGTGAAGTTGTGGAAGACTTTCTTGTCACAGGTCATTCACCACGGCAAAACTGAGCACAGCAACAAGACACAATGTAGTTATACTGCATCAGCAAGGTCTCTCCCAGGATAGAATAGTGGGCCAAGGAAACTTAAAGCAACAAATGAAAGACACGTCATGCTTACTTCCCTTCGACATCAGAAGATGTCCAGCAGTGCCATCAGCACCCAACTGGTGTAAACTAGTGGGACCCAGGTACACCCATCTACTGTCCAGAGAAGTCTGGCCAGAAGTGGACTTCATGGAAGAATTGTAGCCAAAAAGCCATACCACCAACGTGGAAACAAGGCCAAGTGACTCAATTATGCGCAAAAAACATAGGAACTGGGGTGCAGAAAAATTAGAGCAGGTGCTCTGGACTGATGGGACTACATTTACAATATTTGGCTTGAGTAGGAGGCAGTTTGTTTGCCAAGGTGCTGGAGAGTGGTATAATAATGAGTGTCTGCAGGCAACAGTGAAGCATGGTGGAAGTTCCTTGCAAGTCTGGGGCTGTATTTCTGCAAATGGAGTTGGAGAGTTGGTCAGGATCAATGGTGTCCTCAATGGTGAGAAATACAAGCAAATACTTATCCAGCATGCCAGACCATCAGGGAGGCATGTCACTGGCCCCAAATTTATTCTGCAGCAGGACAGTGACTCCAAACATACAGCCAATGTCATTAAGAACTATCTTCAGCGTAAAGAAGAACAAGGAGACCTGAAAGTGATGATATGGCCCCCCACAGAGCCCTGATATCAACATCATTGTATTGGTCTGGTGTTACATGAAAAGACAGAAGGATTTGAGTTAGTTCTCCAAGATGATTGGAACAACCTACCTGCCAAGATCCTTCAAAAACTGTGTGCAAGTGTACCTAGAAGAATTGATGCTGTTTTGAAGGCAAAGCATGGTAACACCACATATTGATTGATTTGGATTTCTCTTCATTTCATTTACTTTCCATTTTGTTGAGTGCTAGAAATAAACTATTAACACTTTTATTTCTGAAAGCATTCTTACTTTACAGCATTTTTTCACACCTGCCTAAAACTTTTGCACAATGAAGTATGTATGAACTAAACTTCCCTGATTTAATATAGCGTTAGCAACAGGTATGCTTGGGTGACACTAGGATGTTAACTGTTAATGTGTCATATGTGGTCACATAACTAGCATCTTTTATATTTCTTTTTGGACCTAAGTACAGATTTTATTTTCTTTCTGAAATTATGTCATTACCATTATAGCTATACAGCATATTAGAACAGATTTCCAAATATTTTAGCAGTAAAACAATTCACATATGAACATATTTAGCAGTGAATGTATCTGGTCTAATGCTAGCTAATGGCCATATATTTTCTTTCTAGCTATTAACTGATCCTTTTCTCAGATACAATGAAATATCCAGTATTAGCCTGTTCTAACAAGAGTTGCAGAGCACTATATATATAGCAAAGTATTGATTCTAACTCAGTGGAAAGAGCTGGTGTAGAGTAACCCATAGCAACTAATCAAGCTTTGTCAATTTAAAACAAGCAGAACAATGAAATATGATTGCTGATTAGTTGTTTTAGGTTGCTGAACTTTTCACACCATTCACTGCCTGATTAAATAGGGGCCATGGTCTTTCACACAGACAGAAAAACATCTTTTATAATGCTTGCTAGTTCTCAAAAACGCAGTCATCTGCCATATATTAATTTTCTAGACAGCTTTCTCTCAAGCAGCAAAAATTCCCAGCGTGCTGGAAAAATACTTTCTATCAATGGCAAATGTTTGCTGTTGTTTTTTTTGTTCTATATGTAAGTGTTTCTGTAATTAAAAATATGGGCTGAGTGTGGCCAAAATAAAGTCATTAAAATTATAAACTTAATTAGCCGTAAACATCTGCTTAAAAGCTAAAAGATAGAAATATTTATGTGCATACATTTCAGAAACAACTTTGTTTTTAATTTCTATGTAAACTACAAATCTCAGGAGGTGTGCTTCTGCTAAAACAAACAATGAACTGTGGCTCTTTTGCGGGAATTAAAAATAAGTGCAATTTTCACACACCTTAGCTACTTTAACATATACAGACAAATTGAAGAAGTTTGCAAATATAACCTTTCACCCTTTTTTCTTTTTCAGGAGATCTCTGCTGGGATACTCACTGCTCTGGCAGTTCAAAATTCTTGGATGATGACTAGGAAAAGCTATTTGCAGAACTCTTCAAACACGGGAAAGAAGAAAGCATCCTCAATATCCCTTGAGATATACTTGCCAAAGTCCCTCTACCTCCTTTAGGGATGACTATGGAACAAGCACACTAAAGGAATTCCGGGTTTGCTTTCCTTTACACAACGGTGGGACTACAGGTCAGCTTCTTCCCCTTATGCTAAGATTCATTCTGTTCAGCTAGTCACTGCTGTTGTGTTTTAGAAGTTTACTGATTTTTTCAAGAAAACTTGTACTGATAAAATAGTGGAGTCTGTACATTCTGTGTCTTTTACTTAGGATAGGTATGCACATCAGGAGTTCTTCTTCCAAGTCAGTAGTTCAGAAAGTAAAACTAGGACTGGAAGGAATCTAGTATTGGAAAAGTTTAAAGTGACACTAAACCCAGGAGTTACATTTTCAAGTACCTTAACTATTACCAAAAATGTATCTTATTTGTGTATCACTGAGCTGTAGACCCTCAAATCATCTCTAAATGTGTGTTGACACTGCTCTTCCTACTGGAGTGTGGTTACCTTTGTTCCCCATGGTCCCTGTGTGTGTTGTAAAGTAGCCACTGCTCCGAGATCACTCTTGTGATGGACAAAAATCTAACATTTAGCTTTCTAGTTTGTATTGAGATTGTAGTCCATCACAGACGTGAGATTGGAGTGGTGGCTACTTTTCAGCACACACAGGATCCATGGGGAACAAAAGTAGCCACCCTCCAGAAGGCACCAATTCAGAGGATTTGAGGATCTACAGCTGAGTGATACACAAATAAGGTACATTTTTGTTCACGTACTTGAATGCATTTTTAAGATTTATCTCCTGAGTTTAGTGTCACTTTAACAATGGCAGGATGGTTCATGTGGTTCTCCCCCATAAACAATCTATCATTGCTTGCCATCTGTCTGCTGCCAGAGGTACTGTAGGGTGTGCCCTGGTGATAAAACAGAGCAGCCAATGGGATTGCTAGGAATATATGTCCCAGTCGATCACTGTTGAAGGAGTCAGTAGTGCATGCTGGGGAAGGAGATAAATATTGGGGGTGAGCCATGTGAGCTCTCTCTTCCTCCCCAGGCCCTGCCTGGGGGGAGGCTGCGCTGGACTACTGCGGCGGACTACCTGAGCTGACCAGGCCTCAAAACCTGGAGACTGGTCATGGAATCACCCTGGAGCCTGGTGGCAGCAGTTACAGTGGTTGCTGCTGCTAAAAGACAAGGATCAGTAACTCTTACGTGATGCAGTGTCAGGTGCCTGGCCTGCTGTGCATGGAAGCTGTAACCACACTCCCTGGAAAGTCATGGAGTCTACATCTGCCAGGATAGTCCTAACCCTCCTCTACCCCTCTCCCTGAAGTTCTTCAATAAATGTTTCAAGCATCATAACTACAGCCTGAACCTCACTTGAATCGTTCAACAAAAGGGCGGTAAGTGCTGATGGGCAAAGTGAGCAACAATACCCCTAGACAAGAAGAATCGGAGCTGTAGTAAACCATAGCAACCGACCTTAGCAACTCAAGGTGTGCTGGTGTGCTGTGGATCCATAGTAGACGTTTCTTATAGAGGAAAGACAGGGAGACCTGTTAGTTCAGTTGATTGTAGATCACCCCTTCAGAGCCAACGGTAGTGTTATATTGGGATAGCACTGACCGGGAAGGGGGTGCTCTACATATATATAGATATATATATATACATACGGTATACAGTATATACATACATATATATATATTTTATACATACACCTATGAAAAGTTTGTTGACAAATAAATACATAATTTAAGCATGCATGTATAGAATTTGAAACTAAAGTAGGGAGTTAAATAACACATGCTTAGATTTACTTGAATATTTTTTCTTAATCTTCCCAAGCACCCCAGCAGCCCATTACTTCAAAGTCAGAGATCTAGCATCGTACCCCCTCCTCGATCCCTCAATTCAATATGCGCAGTCTCACTAACCAACAGTGTGGAGTGCCCTGCTGGGGAAATGCAAGAGCTCTAACTTTGGATTTGGAAGTTGAAATTTGCATCTTGAGTGCACTGAGCTTGGGGATCCAGGGAGCATAAGAAGATAAATAAAGGTATGTGCAGAAAGTCTTGTGCCTGCTCTTTATTTCTGCTTGATACTTTATTCCCACTACAGGTTCATTCTAACCGATGATTTTGTCTGAATTATTTATAAACCAGCCATCACTAATCAATGCACATACCAGAAATAATTTAAAGCAAATTATTCTTTTGTAAAGAGGTTTAAAGCCTGGCATTTCATTCATTTTAGACAACAGAAAGCAGCTGCCTACCTGAAGCAATCTCAGCTATTGGTGTGCAGGCCTTATTGTAAAGTAGAAACTTTTTGTTAGCAGTTTCTCCCATCTTCTTTATAGAAGTAATGCTGCAATGCATTGGAATGGCTTACTGCACCTACCACCAAACAAAAAGACAACGCGACAGGGCACTGCTACAAGAAAATTGGAATTGCAGTACCGCAATTCAGCACATTCATAAAATGTTGACAAGCATTTATGTACTTAGCAGTGTCACACCAATCTGGCAACCCTTGGCTTCTTTAGTAGAGGATTTTAGTGGTATTCATGAATGAATTGCCATGTGATGCTTGATTCATGTTGCTGTGTTGGCATGTGCCCTGTGTGTTGAAAGCCTGGGTTGGAAAACTTGGCACTTTCCTACATGATAGCCTTTGTTTTTCTCAGTTTCACTGTTGAGAATAAACGTGTTTATCTAATAAGTGCAGAAAGAAATTGCAATGTGTAAAGGGCACAGAAAGCATCTTTTTCACTGACAACAATAAACTGAAATCTCTTATTGGCTGCACTATGGTTGTTTCCACCCCCTACCTTTGTCACTTCATGCAATCTGTTAAAAATCAATTGTACCTAAATTTGAAAAGAATGCTCAATAATCATCTTGCTTCTAATACCAATCAGAATCTCCAGTGGAGAGAGTTTCAGTACTGTACTGTGTCAGTACAGGACCATTATTATTTCATTGAAGCCTACAGGGATCATACCTGGGGTTACAGTGCTGCACCCATTTTCTCACTTAATAATTCCAACAGGGCCCTGAACTATGGGGAGATATGTCATAGGAATAATAGCTCGGGCATGTAAGCACAGTGCTTAAAGAATAGGGTAACAGACATTCTCATTCTTTTTAAGCATGTCACCTAAAACCAAACCTAACACCTGACTATATCCATAATTAACCAGGGCGTGCTTAATGAGCCATCTTTTATTACCTACTAAGCAGTTAATGTCTTCCACCATTAGCAGCGTTCAGTTGAACTCATTTACCAAAGATCTTACCACTCGGCAAATCCAGTTTTGTACACGTGCAAGACAAATTTAGGCTCAATAGGTTAACTGGAGTTTTCCAATGTAATGCAATAAACAATCCAAAAAAGACTGAAAAACTGAAAATCAGTCATGACGCATATAGTGATTGAGACAGGTGAATTAGACAAAACAACAAGTACAAATACAAGACAGGACATATAACCAAAGATAAGAGTCAGCAATGAAATCAGATAAACAGGGAAGATGCCAGGGCCTAATTTTAAATGCAGTCAAAAGACCATAGTTTAGTGGAAACAGGCTCTCAAGAGCTGGGCAACCAGACAACAGGAAATGGGTAAATGGTTGCCAGAGGTGACAAATGCAGAAGGCTTGGACAGAAAGTTGCCAGGACAGGATTAGAAAACTTAAAAACAAAGAAACAGAGCAGCACTGAATGCAAGGTAAAAAACACAGCACCAAATTGACATTCAGTGTATCAGCAGTAGCTGCTAATGCACATGCAGTTATAAATTCAGGCACTACTAAATTAGAGATAGGTGAGAGCCAGATGGTGGAGGAGGTAGAAACAGGGAAACAAGTTAAAGAAAGGCAGACCAAAGCCAAGATATAGGAGATACAGATGAGAGCAGTATAGAGGAGGGTGAAGACACAGGAGAAATATGTGAGAGCAAGGCAGAGCAAGGTTAAGACAAAGGAGATACAGGATAGAGGAGGGTGGAGATCCAAAAAATAGGGGAAAGCAGGGTGGAAGAAGGCAGAGGCAGCGAAGTGTCAGGTGAGAGAGAGGCAGTGCAAAGTGGGCAATAAGTACTATCCTTGTCGCACTCCTTACGATATGTCCCTTGTAGTGGGGGGTGCTCGCAGTGATCACGGATGGCGCCGCGAATGTCAGCAATTGTAGAAATGTCACCAGCACACCAATCATTTTAAGATAGCAAAAGCTTCATTTATTGAAGTTTTTTGTCATATGACCAAACAAGCACTTTCGGGACCGCACAGGGTCCCTTCATCAGGCTTTAGCATTGAGGATGCTAAAGTCAATGCTAAGCCTGATGAAGGGACCCTGTGCGGTCCCGAAAGCGATTGTTTGGTCATATGACAAAAAACTTCAATAAATTAGGCTTTTGCTATCTTAAAAGGATTGGTGTGCTGGTGACATTTCTACAAGTGCAAAGTGGGGCCACAGGAGAGACAGGTGGGAGCAAAATCGAAGAGTTCAGAGTTACAGACAGGCGAGACAGAAAAAAGCGAGGCAGAGCAAGGTGGAGGCATGGGAAAAACAGGTGAGAGCAAAGCAGAACAAGGTGAAGACACAGGATAAACAAGTGACAGCAGGATGGAGGAGGGTATAGACAAAAGTTATATACAAGTTCAATAGTGAGGCGGATTGAGGTGGAGAGACAGGTGAAGGCAGGATAAAGCAGAGGGCTGAAACACATGAGAGGCAGGTGAGAGAGTGAGGCAGAGCAAAGTGAAGAGACAGGAGAAAGCAAGGCAAAGGAAACAAGAGTCACAGGAGAGACAAGTGAAGAGTAAGGAAGAGCAAGGTGAAGACACAGTATAAGAGAGCGGTGAGAGCAGGATGGAGAAAGAGAAACAGGAGACATGAGTGAGAGCAAGGGAAAGCAAGGTGGAGTCACAGACTAAAAAAACAGGAAATGTAAAGCCAAGAAAGGTATAGACCGCAAGAATAGCACAACAAGCAGAGGAAACATAAAATAAACACAGAAAACAAAATGACATCCATATGAAACTGCAAGGATCCCTACATTGGAGAACCACTATCTCTTTTGAGGCAATAGAGGACATTTGTATACTTTGGAAACAGTTCAATGGCTCACACTCATGGCAACATTCTTTGTAAATTGCCCAAACAACAAAAATTTGTGGACACTTCTAACAAATCAGGTAACTGACAGCCAAAGTTGCCAGACATGATGTAGAAAAAAACGCCCAACTCTAGTTAAAATCAGAGGTGGCTCTGACCATTTTTATGCTGCATTGGTGCTAGGGGTAAGTCGGGGAGCTAAGTCCCCAATCCCGAAAGGAAGTTATATTAAAGGCAGACACAGCATATAAAGAAAAGCTTGCTCAGAAAATGAATAGTACATAAACTGAAGAATACAGCAGAATGTAATCAACAATTTGGATTTCATGATCCTCGGTGTAATGGTTGCTAACCTCCCCTATACTGACAAAATTTACAAAATTTACAGACAGAGGACATTTTTTTTTACCAACAACCTGAAATATGACAGAAGCTCAGATTAAAAACAATCCATATCCTAACAGTATAAACAATATATAAATGTTAACAATACATACAACAAGTAATTTGCCTTGCGTTGCAGTTAAAAGGTCAAAAGTGAGAATGTCTAAATGTTTAATTTGGTGTTTTGAACTCAAAACTGCTTACCTGCCTACCTTAGAACTTGGGAAAGAGACATCTGGAGAATCAAGGAAAAACATGCCTTGCTCACAGCATGACATGGTGAAAGAGGACCATGGCTACATTCCGCTAAATATGGGGAATGGGTTAAAGTAGATTGTGAGCCTAATTATAACTGTTCACAGTCCACAGCCTTTGTATCCACAAAATCCCCCTTATTTAAAGTGGACCTTTACCCATATCTTCAAAATAACAACAAATACACCTTTAGAATTGTTTAATAATGACAATCTACAAACACATACTTATAGATCATTGCTGGCTTTGTATTCTTTGCATACCTAATTTCTCTTTTCTTTCCCAGTCTTCTGGCAGTGGCCATGTTAACTAAGGAGAGATTACTAGCTCCCCATTTGCTCCCTTAAACTCTGGCACATGTGACTAGACTAGACAGAACGCAGAGATCAGCAGTGTGTTTTGTACAGAGTTAAGGGATCAGGCATATGTAATTTACAGAGTGCAGGGGTCAGGTGTATGTAATGTACAGAGTGCAGGTGTCACATATACTGTATGTAACCTACACACACATACATACTTACCTTTCTAGCCAGAGAGTCCCTTTAGTGGCATGATGGCCATCGCTCCAGCCTCTCTAGCTCCCCATGTACCCACTCCTGATGGCAGGAAAGAGTGGGGGCAGCAGTGCTGAGGCAAAGCACTATAAAGGGCTGTGTCCTGCCCTCCTTGCTTTGTGCACAGAAGGCTTGGGACTAGCTAAAGAAATATGTTGGGCAGCTCAAACATTGGAGAGAAGAATGGGAGTCAGTGTCCTCAGCACCCAAAAATATGCCTGGCATGTGCCCTGGGTGCTTGGCACTAGTGATGACCAGGGTGGCTGCTGATAGGAGCAATAGTAGAACTTTTGGGGGTGTAACAGCAAACTGAAGCACCCCTCTGGTGCTACCATTGGTTGCAATCTAGGCATAATCACATAAGACTATGTGAAAGTAGCTTAGTGGTTAGAAATGTCAGATTGCAGGAATTCAAGTCTGCTAGCCAATTTTTTCCTATTTTTTTTATTTTTCTCAGAAAGACCGGGTGCTTTCTGTCATCTAAAAGACAGAATACACCTTGGTTGTACAATAAAGCATCTTGCTCAGCAGTAATACACTTTCCCATGGATCCCTTTCATCTTATCCAAAGAGCAAGGTCTTCCTACATTGTGCACACAGTCCTAAGCCTTGTTTTATGAGCCAGGACCCCCTACTGAGGATACATTGTCATCTGTACTATGTCACTGCACATATACCATGCAGACGTCAAACTCCCAGAAGAGGCCTCTGTGTGTGAGAGCATGAGACATCTTTCTGAGTCAATCACAGCAAGGCAGTTCCATTTTTAGTCCCAAAGTAAATAAATAAATATATATTTATATCACTTAATAGCTGAACCAGCAGTGAGGATTCTCTCTAGACTTGCATGCTGAATACTAACACAGGACAGAAAAAAACACTGTGGAAAAGAAGCATTTTGCCTCCCACTTGGTCTGTTTGTAGGATTCTGAGTCCTGTTTTTTATTGCAACTTTTGATTCTCTGAATAGCGGACAGGAATCACAATGCTCACCTTTGCAGAACTAGTTTTAGACAAAGCCTGGGGCAGAAAAAATGCTTGGAGCTCTGTATTATTAGATCTTTCATTAGACCAAAAAAATGTCATTGTAGGATGCAGAATAAAAACATTATGAGCAAAACTAGATAAGTAGCACTGAATTATTTAAAACATTCTCTGTCAAGAATACAAAGCAGACCAAAATTGTGAAAGGCTGTATACCATAAAAAAATATTCATCCAAATAGTATCCAGTAGTTCATATTCTTGTTTACCTAAATGGATAATGGGTGCCATTATCCATTTAGGTATACAAGAATATGAACTACTTGCCTTGTGTCAAGCTTATATCGCACCAGCTGAGCTAGTGTAGAATTCAGCTGAATGCAGGGTAATTTATACAGCTAATCAAAAGTCAGAAAGTCAGAACTCTCTTAAGGGGCCCATACATCTTACGAATATCGGCCGATTTTCATATTCGATCACGTTTTCGTATGATATTCGTAAGGTTGATGGGCAGTGTACAACCTCAGATACTGTACAATCGATCGACTTTTGACTAATCAGCAGGTTAGAAAACTTTGGCCGATCGTACGATTTTCACAAGGTTGGTGGCGTTTCTGTACGTCAAAATTCGTACGATTTACACTGCACATGTGGAAATACGTGCGGTCGATTACCGCAATTTGTCCAGGTGCTTTCTTCTAACTACCGCTGATCCAGCCTTGCGATAATCCTGCCCCGGTTCAATCATCGGACAAAAAGTGTTGTCCAATGATTGCAAGGTGTATGGGCAGCCTTACACTGTAAAAGACTCTTCCCAATTACCTTGTGTCCTGTTTAGTCTCTCCTCACCTTATCCTAATCCAGGAACGAATATAGGAAAAATCCTCTCTTACTTTTGTCATACAACACAAATGGCAACCTGGGTGCGGTGAGTACCCATGCACTTCACGCTTGCTGATTGGCTGTGACAAAAAGGAAAATAAAAAAAGATGTTTCTTTGAGTCAGATGGGAATATGGGGAGGTCAGTCACCAAAAATGCCCAAGTGCCACAAACTTACTCAAACAGCAGTGTCATGAGTTACTCATAATCTGCAAGCAGCCATCTCAAATAAACACAAACTTCAACTCTAATCCGTTCGTACGTCCCGTTGTGTCTTCACACACACACCCATCATAAAAGCATGGCAAGAGCATATGCTTGCCAGTTTCAGAGTACACATTTGACTAAACATATTGCTGATGTAGTCCTTCTCAAAGAGTCACAGTGCCTCATGTTAGCACATTTTCATCTTTAATAATTCAATAGTGCATTGCAACATTTCACCACAGCACCTGTCACTAGTTTTTCCACTTTTTTCACTCATTGCCTTACAGTCACTTAAATTCACTATGGTGGATTTATTAAAGAAGTCCATCATGTTCACTTAGTAAATTTTCACTTAGCTTGGTGAATGGATAAAAGCTAGGTGAAAATTCACTTTGAAAGGAATACCTAATCATCTGCAAAGAAAATTTAAAAACAGGATTTCCTCGCAACATGATTGATTGCATTGCAAAGTGAACATTTTCTATGCCTTTAACAATCAATCCCAATTAATTGGCAATACTTGTTGTCATGTATTTGTATCACTTTTTTAAATGCTTTGGGTGGTGGCAAAATCATTGCAACAAACATATGTAATAGCTACGAAGGGTTATTTTTACAGTATGTCAGTTACTGAAGGTCAGAGGAACAAAATTAGAAGAGACAGGTACAGTTAAGAGATTGAGGGTTAAGGTGGCCATACACCTTGCGAATTTCAGCCGGTTCGAAACCGGATGAAGCTCGCACAGCAGGTGCCACTGTCGGCACCTTTTTGGCCCGCATTCCTCGATCAGCTGATCAAAGGAGGCGGTCGGAATATCTTTGAATGAACACAGTCAGCAGCCAATGAGCTACCGACTCTGGGTATACTGACAGGTGCTGGCAGCGGCTGTCAGAATACAAAAGGAACAGCAGGGATTCCTCAATCAACGCATCCAGGAATCTGCTCTATTATTTTTTTCGTTCAGCCCGCGGGTTGATCGAGAAAAATAGAGCAGCGTATGGCCTGCCTTAGTTTCTGTTTGTCCTCAATGTGGTTTAACAACCCTGAGCACTGATAACCACTGTTTTTTTATTCTCTTTAAAAATAATCTTGTTTCCAACACAAACTTTTTTTTTTTATTTGCTGGCATTGGCTATCAGATAATGAAAGATGTGTGTACTAAAAGCAATGCCATTTGTTTTTCCTTACATACCAAAATTCCTTTCCTAGATCGAAATACATGAATGTGAAATTTGATGTTTTGGAGATTTTTTAATTTCACGCTTTGAACAACAGTGAAAAAAAATGAATTGTTGCCATGTCTCTCAGATACACAGTCACCAATGCTGCTAAATACTACTAAATTTAAAAAAGAACAAATTTAAAAAATGTTTAAAGTTACGGTTGCTGTTGGCCAAGAAATATAGCCCATGTTGTTATCCATTATTAATTTCCACAGCTCTTCCTATGAAAATTAAACCACTCTATTCTACATGTATTAGACCTCAGTTACAAAAATATTATTCTTGCACTGTCTCACACTTTATCTAGAAGTGCATTCTTTTTTAATTAAAGCAGAACTAAACCTACTAATTTGATTGTTTCCCAGCAGAAAGCTCAAGTTAGAAATGTTCAATAAATGTTATTAAATCTTTAAGCACACCAATGTTGTGTTCTGCTCTGCTTTCATTTACATTCTGGCTACTAGCGCATGTGCAGTGTATGCTACATTTAAGGCATGCCTCTGGTGATAAATGTTATAGTTGAAACTGTGCTTATGTCAGCTCTTAATGCCCTAAAATGGCTGGTGCCATAGCTAGTCACATGTGCATCACCATGGCAATTGGAGATCTAAATAAAGGCTAAGATGGATCTTCAGCTGCAAGGAGGGTATGAGGGTTTAATTTCACTTTAAATAACAGTTTATTGCTGTTGTTGTGCATTAAGTACCATCACTGTTATTCTAACACAAAAGCTAAATATTCTATTAAGTTTTAGGCTTGTAGTGTTCAGTTACAACCCATCACATGAATTCTGTTACTTTTTCCCCTTAATTATATATTTGTATTTACTTCACTGTCATATATACTATGTGCTCTATTTTAGAACAAGCAGACTCTACACAGCTGCCATTACTGTAAAATAAAATCTTTATTATATATGTATACATAAAAGAAACTGCAATAATGGCAAAAGGTTTGCAGCTGATTAAGTGTAGGTATCACCATGAAATTCATTGGACAGTTTAATGGCAACTTTTTCAGTATTTAAAAAATTTAATGAAGACAGAAATAAGAAAAAAGAGGGGGGAGAAATTACTTTAGATTATATATGGGGATCCCCAGAGCACTTGTTTCATGTCTTTGAACACAGTAGTGTTTCTACACATGAATTATTATTATTTCATCATTTTAATTTTTTGCAAAGTTCTTGTAACCTAAAAGTTAAGTGTAAGTGTTCCTTTCCAGACATATATTTTGGCCTAGTGGCCAAAGTGAGAAGAAAATTCCTTGGAAGTTTCTAGTCATGCAGTGACATTTTCAGACAATCATATTTTTTTTTGTCTTAGTGAATGTGGTTAAAATTCACTTTGAAAAGAATACCTAATGATGTGTAAAGAAAAAAATTATACACAAGGGTCTATTCACTAAGCTGCCGAAGGATCTAGCCGTAGCTTCGGCTGATCCTTCGGCTAGCTTCGGCCCCAGTACCCCTTCGGTTCAGTAGAACCGAAGGGCTGCTGTACGGGCTATTCACTATAGCCCGTATAGCTCCTGAAGTTAGCTGAGCGGCTCAGTCGAGCCGAAGGCATACGCCTCGGCTCAACTGAGCCGAGGTGAAAGCCGAAGCTGGCTGGCCGACAGCCTGCTTCTGACAGCTGGGTGGAGCCAGCCGTCATCTCACCGCTGGCTCCGGCCACTTGCAGAGAGATCAGCGTCCCTGGTTATCAGGTAACCAGGGACGCCATCTGTCATTACACACTGGGAACCCGGCGGGGCCGCTATGATATCACAATGGCCTCTCCGGGTTCTTAGTGTGTAATGACAGATAGCATCCCTGGTTACCTGGTAACCAGGGATGCTATCTGTCATTACTCTCCCGGACGCTCTGGGAGTCTAATACGTAAATAGAGCAGCGTATGGCCTGCCTTAGTTTCTGTTTGTCCTCAATGTGGTTTAACAACCCTGAGCACTGATAACCACTGTTTTTTTATTCTCTTTAAAAATAATCTTGTTTCCAACACAAACTTTTTTTTTTTATTTGCTGGCATTGGCTATCAGATAATGAAAGATGTGTGTACTAAAAGCAATGCCATTTGTTTTTCCTTACATACCAAAATTCCTTTCCTAGATCGAAATACATGAATGTGAAATTTGATGTTTTGGAGATTTTTTAATTTCACGCTTTGAACAACAGTGAAAAAAAATGAATTGTTGCCATGTCTCTCAGATACACAGTCACCAATGCTGCTAAATACTACTAAATTTAAAAAAGAACAAATTTAAAAAATGTTTAAAGTTACGGTTGCTGTTGGCCAAGAAATATAGCCCATGTTGTTATCCATTATTAATTTCCACAGCTCTTCCTATGAAAATTAAACCACTCTATTCTACATGTATTAGACCTCAGTTACAAAAATATTATTCTTGCACTGTCTCACACTTTATCTAGAAGTGCATTCTTTTTTAATTAAAGCAGAACTAAACCTACTAATTTGATTGTTTCCCAGCAGAAAGCTCAAGTTAGAAATGTTCAATAAATGTTATTAAATCTTTAAGCACACCAATGTTGTGTTCTGCTCTGCTTTCATTTACATTCTGGCTACTAGCGCATGTGCAGTGTATGCTACATTTAAGGCATGCCTCTGGTGATAAATGTTATAGTTGAAACTGTGCTTATGTCAGCTCTTAATGCCCTAAAATGGCTGGTGCCATAGCTAGTCACATGTGCATCACCATGGCAATTGGAGATCTAAATAAAGGCTAAGATGGATCTTCAGCTGCAAGGAGGGTATGAGGGTTTAATTTCACTTTAAATAACAGTTTATTGCTGTTGTTGTGCATTAAGTACCATCACTGTTATTCTAACACAAAAGCTAAATATTCTATTAAGTTTTAGGCTTGTAGTGTTCAGTTACAACCCATCACATGAATTCTGTTACTTTTTCCCCTTAATTATATATTTGTATTTACTTCACTGTCATATATACTATGTGCTCTATTTTAGAACAAGCAGACTCTACACAGCTGCCATTACTGTAAAATAAAATCTTTATTATATATGTATACATAAAAGAAACTGCAATAATGGCAAAAGGTTTGCAGCTGATTAAGTGTAGGTATCACCATGAAATTCATTGGACAGTTTAATGGCAACTTTTTCAGTATTTAAAAAATTTAATGAAGACAGAAATAAGAAAAAAGAGGGGGGAGAAATTACTTTAGATTATATATGGGGATCCCCAGAGCACTTGTTTCATGTCTTTGAACACAGTAGTGTTTCTACACATGAATTGTTATTATTTCATCATTTTAATTTTTTGCAAAGTTCTTGTAACCTAAAAGTTAAGTGTAAGTGTTCCTTTCCAGACATATATTTTGGCCTAGTGGCCAAAGTGAGAAGAAAATTCCTTGGAAGTTTCTAGTCATGCAGTGACATTTTCAGACAATCATATTTTTTTTTGTCTTAGTGAATGTGGTTAAAATTCACTTTGAAAAGAATACCTAATGATGTGTAAAGAAAAAAATTATACACAAGGGTCTATTCACTAAGCTGCCGAAGGATCTAGCCGTAGCTTCGGCTGATCCTTCGGCTAGCTTCGGCCCCAGTACCCCTTCGGTTCAGTAGAACCGAAGGGCTGCTGTACGGGCTATTCACTATAGCCCGTATAGCTCCTGAAGTTAGCTGAGCGGCTCAGTCGAGCCGAAGGCATACGCCTCGGCTCAACTGAGCCGAGGAGCGAGCGGATGGGTGGAGCCAGCCGTCATCTCACCGCTGGCTCCGGCCACTTGCAGAGAGATCAGCGTCCCTGGTTATCAGGTAACCAGGGACGCCATCTGTCATTACACACTGGGAACCCGGCGGGGCCGCTATGATATCACAATGGCCTCTCCGGGTTCTTAGTGTGTAATGACAGATAGCATCCCTGGTTACCTGGTAACCAGGGATGCTATCTGTCATTACTCTCCCGGACGCTCTGGGAGTCTAATACGGCTCCCAGCCGCCCGGAAAAGTTTACTCTGCTCAATCGAGCAGAGTAAACTTTTCTTTGTGATCTGTTTTTTTTTTCTGACATGGGGCCGCTGGCCGCCCTCAATCAGAAAAAAAAAGCTAGCATAAGAATGCATAGCTAGATTCCTATTGGCTATTTCACTTTGCAATAGCCAATAGCAAACTTGCTATTGCACCTACCCACTGATGCTGTCAATTAGCAGAGGGGGACCCGTAGTTCTCCATCAAGTACCCTCTGGTGATTGACAGTTTGCTATTGGCTATTGCAAATTGAAATAGCCAATAGGAATCTAGCAATGCATTCCTATGGCAAATTTTTTTTCTTTCTTTTTTTTTGACGGAAGCAGAACCGCCGGCCAATAGAAAACAGTTGGGGCGGAGCTCGCTGCTCAGCATGTTCGCCCGACCCGAAGTGCAGAAGGAGTTCGACTCAGCTGATCCAACATATGGATCGGCTGAGCTGAACCTCCAGCAGTCTACTTGCTGCTGTTCGGCCTGTTCTCATAGATGCCGAACAGCAGTGAGTGAAAAGTCGAATGCCGCAGAGCTCGGCTATTCTGCTCGGTACATCCTTGGTACCGAGCAGAATAGAAAACCAGTTCAAAAAGTAGAAGAAAAAAAAAGAAAACGATTGGACGGAGCTTGCAGTGACAGCTAGCTCCGCCAAACTGTTTTCTATTGGCCGGGACCAGCTGTCATTACAATGAGAGCTTAGCAGAGCCGGCTTTGATATCACCGCCGGCTCCGCTAAGCTCTCATTACAGTTTAGCATCCCCTGGTCACTAGGTAACCAGGGGATGCTGAACTGTCATTACACACTGAGAACTCGTCGGAGCCGCCGTGATATCACGGCGGCACTGCCGAGTTCTCATTGTAATGACAAATCAGCGTCCCCTGGTTACCAGGTAACCAGGGGACGCTGATCTGTCAATGCAAGTGGCTGGAGCCAGCCGTGAGATGCCGGCTGGGTCCCCCCAGCCAATGGCCGGCCGTTCGGCCAGCTTCAGATTTCACCTCGGCTCAGTCGAGCCGAAGCATATGCATTCGGCTCGACCGAGCCGCTCCGCCGACTTCGGGAGCTGTACGGGCTATAGTGAATAGCCTGTACAGCAGCCCTTCGGTTCTACTGAACCGAAGGGCTCCCGTAACCGAAGCTAGCCGAAGGATCAGCCGAAGCTACAGCTGGATCCTTGGGCAGCTTTGTGAATAACCCTCTTCATTTTGCTGAGCTGCTTAGGTGAAATTTGCTTGAATAAAACATACCTTTTTACATTTCAACTTTACTTAAAAGCATTTGTATTTAGAGGGTAATGGGTGTATTTAGAGGAGGTTCGTTTTTATTTTCATTAGTTTTCTTTTCACTATATGTTTTATTTTGTTTCATTTTGTTATTAGTATATAACTTTTTAAAATATACTATTTTTCATTGTGTGTTATTTTGTTTCTGTAAACAAAATACAATAGGTGGCCTGTTTTTTGGCACAAGAACAGGTCCAAAATATGTAAAAGGAGCATCTATAACCCTTAAGTGTAATTTTAAGCCCATTGCACCCCTAAAACCCACCAATTTGATATTTTCACAAAATGAAATTTTGGGTACATGAAAATTTTTAATTTTGTTAATTCCTAGTTTTTAGTAGCACTTTACCATACCTGCAGATGCCAATTACAGTACAAGCCAAATCAAACAGGGTACATAGAAATATAAATACATTTGCATTCTGTAATAGAAAAACCACAACAATATGCAATCTCAGGAATGATTTAGAAGACATATGTGGTGGTGCCTTGTAACCCCCAAAGAAATACAGAACCACAAAACAATATACATGAGTAAATTGAAAGGTCATGCCTGGGGACTGATTTATTTTAACATTGATTATACTTACATCTTAACATTCCCTAACCAGAATATGTTTCTGAATTGTTATATACGCATATTTTCAGACATGTTAGGAGAATAATTACAGGAATGTGTGCTCCTCCTATGTGTCCTTTACATTATATTATCCTTCTGACAGAATAGCACAAAGTGAGTGGAGAACACAATACTGTATATACCATTACATTTAGATGGTACCCATATACTGTAAAAAAAGATGCTTATAAAACGTCAACTGGCAGAATGTCAATGCATTTATCTCTAAGCTATCAGATTATGAGTTAAAATAATAGCCAAGTTCCTTGTACTTTAAAAAAAAAATATTTTCTAGGTAAATATATCTGTTAATATATTAGGTTAACCCTTTGTGTCCGTAAACCTTGTTGCTCATAAAGACTAATCAGATTCCATCCGAGTGTTTTTTTTGCAGCAACTCTACTCTTGTTCCCATTTTCATTTCTACAGTTTTGGTGAATTAGCTTCAAGGTTTGTTTTCACATTTAAAATGACTATTCTATACACTAAACTTTTTTTTAAAAACTATTTGTATTATTATTATACAGGATTTATATAGCGCCAACAATTTGCTCAGCGCTTTACTGTAAATGTATTACTATCACTAAGTAGATTTTGTATGGCAAAACAGAGTTAACACAAACTTTGCACTTGAGCATTACTCCAAACTAGGCATGCACCAATACCGATACTAGTGCTCATACTCGCCCAAATGCTCCCGGTGGCTATCCCGATACCGGAAATTACGATATTAGGAAGCCGGGCAGGGTTACACACTGCACGGCTACCTGATTGGCCAGGAAGCTGACTCCATACTCCCCAGTCACTTGGTAATGACTCGCCACCTTGCTTCCTGATTGGTAGGGAAGCTGGCCAATCAGGAAACCAGGCACCAAGCCATTATCGGCCCCCAGCTTCCTTATTGCCCAGAAAGCCTGCTCCATGCTTCCCCGTCACCTGGTGATGAGGGTGCATAAAGACGGCTTCCCGAGTCATTACACGCCGCCCGGCTTCCCGGCTAATCAGGAAGCCGGGGGGCAAGTTTTTACATGCCGCCTGGCTTCCTTAATGGGACTTTCGGAATTCGGTATTGGCAATACTACTCGATACCGAAAACCGGTATCGGTGCATCCCTACTCCAAACTAGGGATGTTCAGATACCAAGTACTGTACTCGGTACAAGTACAAGTACATGTACAGATACTTTTCCATCTCAGGGATCAGACTAGAGAAAAATTCAAAATTTAGGAGGCAGCTGTCATTTTTAAGGAGCATACAGAGCTCCTGGGATTCGTACATCCCCATTTTAATGCATTATTTTTTTAAATAAAATATATATAAGTGATGCACCAATACCATTTTTCCAAGTACTAGTAGTAATACTTGTCCAAGTACTTTCAGATACAAGTACTGATACATTTTTGTTTATTGTCATGTGACAATTTTTCTAAAACAAAACAGACTAATAATTTGAGGATAGTGGTGGAGCACCAGAGCCCGGTCCCAGCTGCAACTTCTGTAACCCAGGTAGTTCTCATGAAAATGCCAAGTATTGGCACTGGTATCTGAACTGGTATCTGGACATCCCTACTCCAAACCATTTATAACTATATTAAATGTAACAAGAAAAATTAGGTTTTAATCCTTGGAGACAAGAAGCACAATAATCCTAAAACATGTGTTGATCATCAGTATTGCTCAAAATAGAGCATTATACATGACAGTGAACTATTTACACCGCAGATATGATAGCAAATATTTCATTCTGTTTTAGAGGGCAATGGGCTATTTTATGGTATGTTTATTAAGGCTAAGGGTACTGGCTGGTGTGATTATATATCAATCATGCTACATGATGGAAGGGCCTGACCAAAGATAAAGCTAAATTCCTCTGGGTCACATACTGACATTTCTCATTCCTTATAATAAACCTTTGGGCATGTGTCATTATGTCAAACATATCACCATGTGTAAATATTCTTCAGTCAGGCCCTGAGCCTCAGTCATCTCGTATGTGGAAGAAAAAAACAATGGTAAATAGAAGTGGGATTACCAGCTGCCACCATATATTTTATCAGACTAGCACCTGTAAACATAGTCAGAGCTTATATTTAGTATAAATAAGTTATGCAATATTAGTTAAAGAAATCAAATAAATCCCCTATTGTATAAAATAGAATTGAGAATTACATTAAGAGTGTCAAGAAGCTTACTGTATTGCTCACTTCTCCCAAGAATCAATAACTCATAAAGATATTTTAAATATTTTTGCACAGCAAATAATTGCAGATGACCCTAACAACCAGCTTGCTTCAAATTCATTTAGAACTTCACCAATCAGCAGCAAATAAAGTCAGCTTGTCTCCACTGGAGTGAAGAAAAGCAATAAAAGGAAAAAAGACAAGGTAATTAGCTTGTGTTGAGATGCTTGTTATCTTCTCCACTCTATTGCTGGTTTTCTGAATGTTGGAAAAAAAATACAATGATTTGTGTGCTAAAATCCTGGGCGTCATTGAAAAAAGTAATTGATGATGTTGACAGATTGAAATAGTAAAACCACCAGAGATTTTGCACAACTTAGAAAGTGGAAAAGGCTTACCTAAGTGCAACATGCACACACTGAAAGGTTTTTCATTATTACTCTGCTTTATCATTTAACACTCATTTAGCCTTAAATGTACTTCCTAGTTCTTACTTCAGACGACAAAGACAGCCAGCAGACATTCATCAACAATTCTTACTCTATTATTTTATTTTTTGGTGACCAGACATACTTTTACCCTAGGCAGATTTTAGGATTTCGAACATCAGTGTGTTGTTAAAGCTGGTCTGACCTACTTCCAAGCACATTTGACTAACATTTCAATTGGTGCCAGTGAATGCACGTATTACATGTCTCGGTATTTGGCTGATTGGCTTTTAAATTTTGTCCAATTTGCCAAATGATAAATCTTTCAACATGGCTCCAACATTGTATGTTATGTGCCTCTGATATATGGAATTGGTGATATCTGAGAAAGTAGGTGATCATTATCCTTAGCTTTATATATAGTCATCACTATCAAGGACCTTGGCCTTTCTACCACAAGTGAGCCAGGGTAGCTGTGTACCAAGGTCAAATAAGCCTTCTCAATCACAAGCACAGCATTCTTTTTTATAAATTCTTTATTTATAGGTTTTTTTTATTTTTTTTTCCAATACAGTAGAAAAATAACAGTTGTACATAGTGTACAAGCAGACAGGTCAAGGAAATCCACAGCAGCAGTAAAGTATCATAGGATAAACACCTTAGAGATCAATCACATTCCAGCTCAACATTAGCTGGTATAAACTTTCCTTGATAGACCATGTATGATCAGAGAGCGTTAGACATATAGCTTATCCATATTTATGAGTGAGTAGGGTGGAAGGAGGACGAGAAATAACAAGGGGGAGAAGAAGAGAGAGGAAAAAAAGATGAAAAAGCAGTAGGGAGGGGACATACAGACAGTCATCCACGAATTTCCAGCGGTTCTTGGTCACTCCACCATGTTTTCCGGCCACATGCCTTGCTAGCTCCTATCTATAGGCTTACACTAAATGGATGAAGTCCCACATCTCCACCCCAGATAGGCCAGTTGTCTCCATGGGTTACCCATGTGTCCGTCATCACACTTCCCCTAGTAGGGCAATATATTCTTGGGACATAGTGAATTCCGTCCAGTAGAACCAGGTGCGATTGAACTGGGTAACCCTGTGGTTAGCAGAAGCCAGGAGATCCTCTATTCTGTAGATCTCTCCGACCCTTGTCAGCCACAATGAGATCGGTGGTGCAGACGTGCGCTTCCAGTACAGGGGGATGCACACTTTCGCACAGCAACAAGCACAGCATTCTAAGACCACACAAATGCATATAATCTTGCAAATTTTAGGGCATGGCATGACCCTTCTAGCTTCTTATCAGTTAATTTCCATATTCAATGCTCCAATCCATGCTCAGTCTTTACAAACCTGATCTTGACTTGAACATAGGAAAAAGTAAATCTGACAACAGATGAGCTCAAATTATTACAATGTGCAGCAGGTTCTTTGGGTGTGCCATGTCTTTGTTATAATTTGAGTTCCTCTATTGGCCAATTATAGTATATATAAACAAACACAATTATTAAGGACCCATTCACACCTTGGTGTGCTGGTTCATTGTGTTAATGCATTACACGTTGCATGATCATTAGCGGTGTGCCTCAGGGTTCTGTGTTGGGACCCATGCTTTTCAACCTGTTTATTACCGACATTGGGGACGGAGTAAACAGCGAAATCTCACTGTTTGCTGACGATACCAAAATTGGGAGGGTTATAGAAACAGACCAAGATAGTATAACATTACAAGAGGACATGGATAGAATAGGGGAGTGGGCAACTTTATGGCAGATGAGGTTTAATGTCGATAAATGCAAAGTTATGCACTTTGGGATAAAAAATAAGCAAATGGGTTATACAATAATGGGCATGCCGCTAGGGAAGTCTGAAATGGAGAAAGATTTGGGGGTCATTGTAGACCATAAACTCAATAATAGATTACAGTGCCAGGTTGCAGTAAGCAAAGCTAGTAGAGTCCTGTCCTGCATCAAGAAGGGAATGTTTTGCAGGGATAAGTCTATCATTTTGAAAACTTTACACATCACTGGTTCGGCCTCACCTGGAGTATGCGGTGCAGTTTTGGGCACCGGGACACAGAGGGGATGTCCTTGAACTGGAGAAAGTCCAGCGGAGGGCGACCAAACTCATCAAAGGGATGGAGGACAAGAGCTATGAGACACGGCTACTAAATTTAAATATGTTCACGCTGGAAGTAAGGAGATTAAGGGGGGACATGATTTTCATGTACAAAATGTTCTATAGTCATAGCGACATTAGCAACAAACTCTTTAAGATTAATTCCGTAACAAAGACTAGAGGCCACCACCTGAAACTGGTAGAAAAAAAATTCAAACACAAGGGGCGAAGGGGGTTCTTCTCAGTTCGAGCGGTTAGGGTCTGGAACTCGTTGCCACAAGCAGTGATTTCAGCTAATAGTGT
Organism: Nanorana parkeri; assembly: GCF_000935625.1. Lineage (NCBI taxonomy): Eukaryota > Metazoa > Chordata > Amphibia > Anura > Dicroglossidae > Nanorana > Nanorana parkeri. The sequence goes on along the minus strand of NW_017306344.1, from coordinate 954,623 downwards.
GGAATCATTCAAGAAGCTTTTGGACGATTTCCTGAGAAACGGTAATATACAGGGGTACAAGTACTCCTAATAACGAGATGACTCAGGGACCTATACACACACACACATACACACACACACAATAGGTTGGACTTGATGGACATGTGTCTTTATTCAACCTCAAATACTATGTAACTATGTAACTATGTAACTATGAAGGCAGCCCATTCAAATAAATGGGCTTGCAACACAACTAAAATATTAAATAAACAGACATGCACCATGTTTTACAATGCAGCGCACCACAGTGTATGCATTGAAAATGAATGATACTGCTATGCGCTGATGCATCACTGGAGTGCATGTAGCCAAGGATGGCTGCAAGGAGGCTGCAGGAGATCAGTAACACTGACATGCATCAAAGGCTATAGAATGTTGAAAACAGTATTGTATTATTTTAAAAAAAAAGTCAATTGTTTATACTAACTACGGGGAGGAATTATACAGCTCTGCCTATTAAGCCTTGAATGTAAGTTTTTAAAGAATCTATGATTAAAAGTTTTTAAGGATTTCACACTATGTGGCGTCTACATTTTTTTCCATGGGGCACTGAATGAACTACAAGGAGAATTGTGCGGAGGAGGCTAATATTGGCCATTTAGAAGGTGGATTGACAGGAATTGGAACAACTTGAACCCACTAACAGTTTTTTAAAAAACCAAGCAAACTGAAAGGAGATATTGACTGCAAAGGAGGTTGCCATCAGCTGTCCTGGGAGAGCGGCTCGCTAAGGATATGAATCTGAGTGCAGTTTGACCATTTAATAGTGGTCAAATGAGTCTGGTGAGTGTATTGATTACACAGAAACACTAAGGATATCACACTAAGAAATACCTTTTTTTAATGTTGAACATTTGCACTTTATATATTCCTGACATATCCTCTTAAAGAGCCCCTTTTTTTTTTTGAGACCAAGTTGTGGAGTTGCACATGTGATCTGGATCACAACACATTGCACATGCAGTTTAGAGATTGTATTGAATTTTACTATAGGCAAGGTTGCATATTATGTTGGGGCTATCACTAGGCACTTTATTGTTTTTGTATATTTATGTATAAGTTGTAAGTTTTTTAGCGCAGTGACTTTGTCTTTAAATTGTTTATACTACATAGTGATTTAGTAACCAACTGTCATACAGTCCGGGTTCATGTTTACTTTAACTTAATATATGGTGGGAAGGAACCCTATAACAATTTCAACTGGGGTAAATGTGAACCATGCAAACTAGTGTTTGATCTGCAGCAAACACTAGCCTGCAAATATAGGTTTGGCCAAGTTGATTTGCTAATCTCTGACAGGGCTATTCACTAAAGGGTGAAGAGTTTGGAAAAGGCAGGAGAAGTGAACAATCTAGGACAAAATAGCCGATTTGAAAACATTCTCCAATTCAGCTCACTTTTCAGCTCAGCTATGTTTTCCTAGATTGTTCACTTCTCCTGCCTTCTCCAAACTCTTCACCCTTTTGTGAATAGCCCTGTAAGTAACACCATGCTGCATCTTGGCTCTGGAGAAAAAAACCCTGCTATGAGCCTTTGGTAGGTATAACGGTCATTTTAGCACTGCCTGAGTATATTTATTAAGAGATGAGAGACGAAAAGGTTGTATGAGGATATAGGAACCTTCATTTATTTGGAAGCTCCTGTTTTATAGCAGTATTGAAATGCGTGCATAATATTATGTGAAGCATCTAAACGGATGGCCGTGAATCACTCCTCTACTTTCTTTGCATACACAATATGATTGAGCCGCTTGCCTTTCCATTTCCAGATTAATATTTCTAATATATCCATCACTTTTCACTGTGTCATAAGCCTTATTTACAATGTGTTCATTAATAAATGCACAAGTAGTGCAAACAATAAAAAGAGAACTAAAGAAACATTTTAGAAAGACAAATTATAAAAAGCAAACCAACCTGACATTTCTGGCGCAAGTGAGCTCGTTAACCAAACAGAAGCTAATTAATCCATCCAATAAATAAAAAAAAAACACAAAGAAAACAAAATGTTCTCATTATTTCACAGCTGCCGTCACTACATTAATTTTCCAGTTCCTTTTGCTATGCTATCCACCAGCTTTCTAGATGGAATGAAATTCCCTTCCTGCCATCAGCTCTGGGGGAAAAAAACCCCCTAAAGTAATGGCATAAAAAGTGGTTTGTATTAAATAATAAAATGCTTTGAGTGCATTTCATACTCGTGTTAGATGCAGGACAAATAGAATTTAAAACAGCAACCTGCCATTAAACCAAACCAAACAAATAACCCTGTGAATAGCCAGGGCTCTTATGTTATTTACAGGTAAAAATATCACATCTGAAGCGTGGTAATTCAGCAAATATATTGTATGTTTATTGGCATTATATTCCTTAAGTACATTACAGGCTATTGGCCATGTAAGCTTTTTTGTAGTAAGCGGGTCATGGGGGTGATTGTATTCCCAGTGTTCCAAAACTAAGCCTTAAATATAACTTAGAGTAATTGTTTTTCTTGTAGAGTCTTAAGTAATCTTCAACCAGTGTTAATTTACAGCAAAATTGTTAAAGAGAACTTTGATAGGAATGTATTTTTCTGCTTCTGTGCTCCATACACATTTTTTTGTAATCTCTGATATAGAAGAGATAGAAGGGGAAATCCTCTGCACACCTTTCAGCAATCAAGGCCTATGTAGACAATGGTGCTTGTAGTGATGAACATGGATGGCACCGTGCAGATACAATGTAGGAAGAGGAATCACCAGCACTCAGTAGAATAATCCAACATGTCCATTTATTGGATATAGACGTTACACAATCACAAGAGCCAACGTTTCGAGACTACACAGGGTCTCTTCATCAGGGCATAAAGAGTGACCTTCACTCTTTATGCCCTGATGAAGAGACCCTGTGTAGTCTCGAAACGTTGGCTCTTGTGATTGTGTAACGTCTATATCCAATAAATGGACATGTTGGATTATTCTACTGAGTGCTGGTGATTCCTCTTCCTACATGATATAGTAGAGAAACTATTAAATGTTGCCTTCTTAAGGCAGGTGTACCCCAATGGTGTTTTATAACTGCTCCTACTCTGTGGCCCTCAGTGGTTTAAAGTGACAATAAACCCTCAGATTTTTTAACATAAAACAATACTGTAATGTGTGCCTTACTGTAATGGTTGTTGCCCTTCTCTTTGCTGCTCTTCCTTTTAAATCTGTATCTGTTCTCATGCTGGGCAGAACTTCTGTTTTGCAGCAGACTGCCTTGTCTCTGGAATGGATACATGGTGTCTGTGTTTAGGTTTGCAACCTGAGCCAGCACTACAGGGAGAGGCACCCAGCTGCAAAGGGAAGTTCTCCCCCAGTATGAGAAGACATGAGGATTTAAAAGGAAGAGCAGCAAAGAGAAGGGAAACAACCATGGATTACAGTCAGGCACACATTACCGTATTAGTTTATGTTAAGAAATCTGAGGGTTTAATGTCACTTTAAGGATAAAAAAATACAAATGCGCCTCCAGCTGTTCTCCATTTGAGTTTAACTTACACTTTCTTACATAATATTGCAGCTAAATACTTAAAAAAAATGTTATGGTGCCCTTTTGCTGGGATTAACATAGTAGCTTGCAATTTTTACTGTACTATTAAGTTCCAAAGTGCCATAATCTTTTTCTAGAAGTATGTTGTTGTGGCTCTCAGTGGACATCATGCGGCCCCTAGTTTAAGGCTCCATTCACACACAGCAGTAGCGTTTTCCACTTGGTTATCCGTGCGGAAAACCCCATGGCACAAAAACGAGCAAACTTTAAAGTATGCACAGATTTTGCACGTTTGCGGCTATTACTATAGCCAGAACGTACGAAATCCACCCAGAAAATCGCACTTGGACTTTTTTGCCAGGTGCGCGTTTTAGTACCGTGCGGACATCGCCCAAGTGTGAAAAAACATACATTGGAATTATTTTTTTTTATGTTTAGGAGGCGTATTCTTCTCAATTTAGCACACTGTTTCATCTGAGTTTGACATGCATGTGAATCAGCACTTTGCCAACACAGGACTACTTTAATGCAGACCTCTACAGACACATGAGCTTACATTCCTTTTGCTTCCCTGGCATTCCATTTTTCTGCTGGAAATTAAATAAATGCCTTGTGTAGGCTCCTGGTTGTCAGAGCCAGCTATGGAATCCCCATGTGACACCGATGACTGGCTCAGCACTGTCACATCGAATGGGCACGTGCTTCTTGATACCTAAAAATACTGGGTTTTTGTTTTTTTTTGTCTCCCCAGAGTAAAGGAAAAATTAGTACATGGTGCTGGGGATGGAGGGATTAAAGCAATCCTAACCATTTGCCCTGAACAAAACACAAGTTTGATTTAAAGTAATATTAAACCTTCTGACTTTTTAAAATGTACTGGATAATGTCAAGCAACATTTCCCAGTACATTTTTTCCTTGAAATTAATTATCCTACCTGCTTACCGACCGCAGCTCCGGATCCACAGTGCTGCTTTTCATTAACATCTGGGTAGTGGAGCTCACTCCTTGTGCCCTTCACATGCAGAGACAGCACAGTCTCCAGCCGCTTTCAATTAGTAGCTGGAGGGAGGAGATGGTGAGTGGCTTGCCTCCAGGACCATAGGCTTCAGTGCACATAAACACACGTGTCCATGTATCCAGATGTGAGTGCGCATGCATAGGCGGCTCCATCGGTCTCTGCAAGGAGACAGAGCCACCCAAAGGCAGGATTATCAGAGGGAACATTCTTCACATCAGGATTTGAAAGCAGCCACAACGGAAAACAAAAACAGACATGCAAGCAAGGTTAGTGCTGGAGTTTACAATAATATATATTTTTAAGTAAGGTTTAATATCACTTTAAAGGGTTTTTCTTAGTTTTTGAAACTAAGAAACAGGGAAACAGTTAAAAATCCTGTCAGTTGTTTTTTTTCCCAATTTTTTTTTGCTGTCTGTGCCCCATTGGACCTATTTCTGTACACTTTCTGTCCTAGTGACAATGTTCTCACTGCGCCACAAACTGAGAGGAAATCTTCAGTAGAAACACAAAGTGCAATAAAAAAAAATATTTGGTTGTGGCTTTCCCACCCTGTTTTTATTGCCATCACTGTTAAAGTGTATCTAACGCCAAAACTTTTCCTTTAGTCTGTGAATGGATCAGGAAAGGGTTAGAACCCAGTGGCAATTGTCTAAAAGTGGATCTTCCTTTACCTTGAAGAGATTTCTTAGGGTACAGGCAACAAAAAGAAAATAAATACAAAAATAAAAATGGACCGGGTTCCAACCAGGGGTTGAACCATTCTCTACTCTATTAAAAATGTTTTCATTTTAGATACACTTAAAGCTTTATGCAAG
>NW_017306344.1:941537-949213 GCF_000935625.1 Nanorana parkeri | reverse complement strand
GGGAGCATGAGCGTTAAAAAAAAATACCTATGGGGAAAAATAGGATCCTATACTCCATTGTCTGTGGCTTTTATGGTGCAGGGGTGGGCATCATCCTCCTGCTGACCCCAGGGAATGGTAAAACACTGCATGGGAGCGTCTGCATTATATTATGTGTTTGCTTTAGGTTTTGTGGCATTGTGTGGCAATACCACAGTGGAATTTGGCATTATGGTCACCCAGGACATTCAGCCAGAGGGGCTGAAGGATTTCAGGAAGCATTTTTTTTACAAAGAAAGAGCTGGGTTTTCAGTTCATTATGGATTTTGTGGAATCTGATCGGGATCGTGGAACCAGGAAATTTTGAAAAATCCTTGGGAGGGATGAAATCTCCATTCCTGGGTCAATGTGTTAGTAGTCACCAGCGCCTAATGCTTCCACAGCTGTGCACAGCCCCTATGGTAAGGATCCTGGCTATGGTTCAGGGTTCCACCTATGAGACTGGGAAGGTTCCCATCCAGGAGGCAGGAGGACTCCTCCCAGGAGTCAGAGTCAAGCCAGGTGGCTGCTTGTGCTGGAGGCACACAGGAGACAGCCAAGCAGGCTGAGAGAGTCAGTGACATATGAGGGATGTGTGTAGGAGTCAAGCAAAACAAACGACAAACGCACTCAACAATTTGTCAACAATTTGTGTGTAGGAGTCACACGCAAGGGGTGGAAGGCAGCTGGGAGCTGCTAAGCAGTACTACTGAGGACTATTTATGTGGAGAAATACCCTAAAGTCCTGGAACTGGGTCACTTAGTATGTGTAAGACAACCATGGGTCGGTAATTTGCTGAAAGACAAGTGAACTTTATGTTTGGTTATGCTGAAGAAATCTATTTTCTGGGGAAGTACACTGGTTGGTGGCCCTTGTGAGAATTATACTGTCCGTTTATGTCCATTGGCTTTGAGAGTGGTCACCATATGTGCTAAATTCATCAAAATATCACAGTTTGTATACTCTTCAAGTGAAATGAAGTTATGACTCGCAACACTTTAGACATGTATTCAAGTGAGTAGAGTTTGCTTAGCTATCTAGACTATAACAAGGGCACCATACAAATTAAATCTCTGGGCAGTGGTCCGCATCAAAAGACGCTCTCTGCTTTACCAGCTTCCCCTTTTAGAAGTTGGCATCCCAGGTAGCCTGAAGGAGCAACACCAGTGATCTGTGAGAGGGCAATGCTCTTGTCACAGCTTGTCCTCACTGGCGCAGGACATAAAAGCTTTACGTTACATCAAAGCAAGTGAAGTTGCTCTGCCTCTAGACTACTAAATGAATATCTAAGAGGAAAGTTAGACTGGAACCTATGAATCTGTTCATTAGGATTAGACAGCAGGTTTAAATAAGCATCAATCTGTCAGTTGCCTGTCAAGTATTTATAGCTATTGCTATGTCATTTAGAAACTCCCTACAGTGCTGTATTATTTTGTTGTGCTGAGAATTCTTATGCTAGATATTATATCAATAAATTGTGAAAATTCCAGACACAATACAGCAGCGCTGGACATATCTTAGGACCCCAGTAGCTAATTCATCTCAAAACATCTGAAATAACAAAAATTTACGTAGAACTTTTGCCAAAAATTAGTTTTTTTGCTTTTGACAGAGTAAGGGAGACTGTCATCTTTTTCTTTTTTTGCCATATGTGTCCCCTCACCCCTCACTTACTGTTTGATAGCCACAATAGGACATGAGAGGAAATCCCTCTAAAACTTCATTATAAAGTGCAACTGAAACCAAGACTTTTTTTTTTAAGATTTGGACAAAGTGGAGAGGGATTAGAACACCTATCAGGTTTTTTTATTGCTTTCTATGTCCCTATAAGGAAGCTTCATTCCCTCTCTATTTGTCCTGGTGACCGAAAGTGACCAAAAATCCCAAATTTTGAGTTGTCACCAGAACAGAAATAGATGTGAACTTTTCCAATGAGGACAATAGTTTTGGTTACCCTGCTGGGGTTTCCTTACTTTGGAAAATTCCTGTTGTGGCTATTGATCAAGAAGTGAAGGGAAATATCCCCAGTAGGGCACAGATGGCAAAACATGCTGACAGGGGTCATAATTGCCCCCTCCGCCCCCCTTATGCTATGCAAGACAAAAATAAAGTTTTGGCTTCAGTTCTACTTGAAGACTTTTGTTTCTTAGGCTTCTTAACCTACCCACACAGCCACAATTGGAGTGGCTGAATTCTATATTAAAACACTATCAAAATCCTTTTTTTAAGTTTTGGATGGTTTGTACAAGAGCTAGAACATCTATGAATATAATTTGTATTGTTGTCTGTGTCTCTGTTGGAGACAATTGCCTCAGTGAGCACATTGAAAATGAGGGCACATTTCCTCAACAAAAACAAGGGTACAGACAGCAAAAAAAAAGAGAAAGAAAAATGTTAGCTGTTGTAAGACTACCCTACTCTATCCAAAAGTAAACCAAAACGTTTATCTGAGGTACAATTTAATTTATAAACTCCTCTGTTTCAAGGTCAGGCCATACTGAAGAAAACAGAATTGCTAAAAACAAAAAAAGAAACTACATGCAAATGAGTTTTATCAACTAAACATTTAGAGAAAAATTGCATTGAAATCCAGCGAATTTGGAAACAGGGGAGATGATTGTATGATTAAAAACCAGTGGACTTTTGAAAGGGGGTTTATTGCAGAGCAGGTTACAAGTAAAACTATCCAGACAAGGCCCAAATGTCGGTGGATTTCTGCTGTATCACCCAAAGTGACCCTATAGGCACCACCATCTGACAAAAGTCAATTTAAAGATCAATTGAGCTAGGTGGAAAATTATCAGTGAACAATGAACATGCAGTCACTTTTCAGGTATTCACATAGTCGTTTGTGAATCAACTGTCAGAATACAATAGACATCAGTGCAGATCCCTTCATCCACGCTGTTTTAGCATGGGTGGAGGAATTTATTGATTTATTCTGGTTCAGCCTGTAGTAGACTGATTTAAAGAAATTTAAGGGCTTCATGTTGAAGAGTTCCGCCCGGCTATGCCCTTCACACAGCACTATTGCCCATAGACCGTGCCGACAAGTATAGGAATTTTCTGCTTTTTATACTTTTAAAGCCCTAAGTGTGTTTGGCTAGCCTTAGTCAGACTGGAGAGAGAGGGTTATCACACTGGGAACAAAAAGACAAATGCATTTAACAAAATACAGAAACGCTTTGTTATTGGACTAACAATGTACCTCAATACAGTCATATTTTGTTTTTCAAAAACTTCCCGCTTTTGAATAAAGAGATATACATAAGGGACATGGCATAATCAGCATAGCTGCAAGAATTGCAAAATGGAGTTTTGTTGATTCTTTTTTAACCATTTTGTGACCATAATGCCCAAATGCCCACAGCATCAGTATACATCAGTTAGCTTGACTATAACTCTATGACTAATCTGTCAGCTTGACAGTGGGGCCTGAAAACTATGAACTTGTACGGATGCACATTGCTAGTTCTCAGCTGCAATGTGTATTAATGTTCTCCCAGATCAAGGCATTGTGCTGTAGGACTTAACCCTTTTGCTGCCTGATCCTCTGTGCAGCACAAACACCGGAGTGATCGCGTGATCACTCCGGTGTTTGTAAATAACTGGGGACACATAGGGGGTTATTCACAAAGCTGCCGAGTGAATAACCAACACGAAGTGAAGTGAGCCGAACCCCGTTCGGCTATTCATTTCAGGCTTGTACAGCTGATTTCAGCCGCACACCGACTGAAATCGTCCGTACAACGGCTTGCTGCGGCTGGGTTCGGGTCGGCTGAAGTGCAGAAGGAGTTTGACTCAGCTAATTTTTTAACAATTGAATTGTGTATTTTTATCGGTTTAATATTAATTTGAGAAACATTTGCGCAATTATCGCAGGGCCTACAAATTTAGTATCACCATCTTTTTATTCTACCGGGCCTGCGCTTTCAGAAAATATATGGTTTGGGGGGGCTTTTACAAACGGTAGCAACGCAGCAGTTGAAAATCAAATCAATAGGAAAAAATTGGAGAAAATTCAAAAATGGCTTGGCCAGCTGATTTGAAAAATGTTCCGGAGGGCTTGGCAGCGAAAGGGTTAAAGCAGAACTCCAGGCAAAATAAAATGTAACCGTTGCAGTGGGGCTACACCTGCACTGCAAGGGTGAAGAACTTGTTTTGGTCTTGGGTCTAAGTAACAAAGATCTACTCATCCGATCCTCAGCCTGTTCTCCACTGGGCTCCTGCAATCTAGGAACCCATGACATCATCATGTCCATTCACTTGGCTTGTCATTACATCGCTGAATCAGAGGGGGAGAGAGAGGCTGCAGGGAGCGGTCTAGCAGCTAGGTGGGACAGAGAACCTGGTGACTATTTATTTGTTATTTTAGATCTAGGCCAAGATTTCTGAGATAATACAAGCATTCAACAGAGTCAGAGAGAAAAGTCAAAATATTTGAATCTTTGTACTTGTCTGGGTCACTGGCTAAGAATCTTTTGAATGTAGAGTATTAGGATAATAGCTGGGCAACCGACATTTTTAGAGGGAGAAGGTCAGCAATGACAGCTTCCATCTCATGATAGGATGCCTTTAAATTGGTGTAAAAGGATAAACACATTTGCATTTAGTTATACAGTTTAAATGATTCGTACCTCAGTCTGTAAATAACAGGAAGAGAGAGAAAGAGAAGGAGACAAAGGAAGGCAGCCATGCATCCACTTGCTAAACTACACTGACATCTGTTAAAACCTGAGTACAAATCCCCTGCCAAAGAAACAGTAATACTTGTCAGATTTTGGGAAGCTACAAAGCACCACACATTTAAATCTACCTTACTATTGCCCTGGTTGCCAAACCAAATTTTGATTACACTTGTTATTCTTATTTAAAATATTGTAGAAATAGTGCCTAATTTTATTTCTATACTTAACAGTATAATTCGATAGATTTGTATTTCTCAAACTTTTCCTGACGTGATATAAGCAGTCTATATTTGTTCTGAGGCTATGGCTGTATAATGGGCTATATTTCATGATTCTTTTAGCGTTGTATACACATGCTAGGGCTGATATATGAAGAAAGGAGCAAAGTAAATCTAAGCAAATGCAAAGCTCTTGCCTATAGCAAAAAATGTGTTTTGCTTGAGAAGCTGATTGTTCTTGATATTTCCTAAGAATGGAAATGATGACTTGTGTATCATAAAAGGATTTATTTTTTGCAAAGCTTCAAGAAAGATTATATAACCAAAAACTCTCCAATGAACCAGGGAGTAGCCATTGTTTCTAGGCCGTGTAGTAATAATGGTCAACAAGCTTGAATCAGGTTTAGAATAAATATGAGGCTGTATCTGTGCTATATAATGGCTCCATAATGTAAGGTTGTATCTGTGTTATATAATGGTTCCATAATATAAGGCTGTATATGTTTTATATAATGGCTCCATAATATAAGGATGTAACTGTTTTATAAAATGGCTCCATAATATAAGGCTTTATCTGTGTTATATAATGGCTCCATGATATAAGGCTGTATTTGTGCTATATAATGGCTCCATAATGTAAGGCTGTATCTGTGCTATATAATGGCTCTATAATATAAGGCTGTATCTGTGCTATATAATGACTCTATAATATAAGGCTGTATATGTTCTATATAATAGCTCCATAAGGCTGTATCTGTGCTGTCATTAAAAAAAATGTTTTAAATCTTCGAGGTTGTGAAATCAAAAGGCTCTCCAATGAACCCATGAAAAGCACATTATGGGGTAGTCATTGTTTCTATGCAGTGAATGGTCAGCAAGTTGAATTTGGTTTGGAATAAATATAATATAAGGCTACATCTGTGCTATAAACCAGTAGAGCTGCATGCACAGTTGACCAAGGTCCATAAAGGAAGACTTTGCATGCCCATTATCCTATAAAAAGGGCTAAACTGCTTGTTTTGAGATTTGTGATGGATGTGAGACATACCTTCTGTTCTAAGAAGTCTCTACTCTGCTGTGCAAAATCTCCAAAATGTTATCATATATCCAGTGCCGCATTTAGAGTGTTTGACACCCGGGGCAGATTATTTTATAATGATCCACTCCTCTATGTGTAAAACATTTTTTTATAATCATAAAACAAATACTAATAAAAGCCAGGAAAGAAACGGAAACAGTGAACATTTTTTTTGTGTGAATGTCATATATATGCATTGCAGTGAAACATGAGGATAATTGTGGTGTGGCTTTACAATAACAGGCCTGCAGGGGATTCAGTTATAGTAAAATAGTCCTCTAAACAGTGATGACTTCAAAATACATAGGAAAACAAAATTGCAATTCTGGCAATGCAGAGGCTCCAAATAGGCAATTGTATATTATACTTAGGCAGCAAACAGCCAATTGTTACAATACGTAAGCAAAAAATGGACAATTGCTGTAATAACCAATGAGTAATCATGACAAAATGCAGACAGCAAACAGGCAATTATGATAATATATGGGTCGGCAAAATTGACAATCCATGGGCAACAGAGAGGCAATTGTGACAATACATGGGTAACAAATGTGAAATCTTGACAGTACATGGGCAATGACCATAACAGTGCCAATGGCAGTCAAGTGATCTGTGGAATAATGTTCCCTACATTGGTGGTCAGCAAGAGAATAAACCATTCTCACATTGGTGATCATTGGTCAGATAAATGTAAGGATAATTTGGTAGTCATTGGCCGGATAACTTCCCCTTACACTGGTAATCAGTGGGAGGATAAATCCTCCTAATATTGGTGATCAGTGAGAGATTAAATCCTCCTTACATTGGTGATCAGTGAGAGGATAAATCCTCCTTTTATTGTTTATCAGTTGGAAGATGTATCTCTGTTACATTGGTGGCCAGTGACAGAAAGGCCTCATTACATTAGTGAGTCAGTGGGAAAATGCCCTTTGCATTGGTGGTCAAAAAGAGAAAGAATCTCCCTTACACTTATGGGTAGTGGGCTGCATTCTTCCCACTGACCACTCATATGATGGACATTTCATCATGGCGCTGGTCCGGATATCAATCCACCCAATAGTGCCTTCAATCATAAGGTATCCTGTCAGTAGCTGTATCAGAAGCAGAGTGTATCACCCACTTCACCTTACCCTAGGTACACAAATGCACATATCATCAACTTGCAGAGATTGTAGTGTGTATGTACAGTGAAAAATTCAGACAGCTAGCCCATAAAAAAAACATGATCCTCCAGCCAGAAAAGTGTGTGTGTGGTCATTTTTCCCTGCCCAACACATACAAAGGATCCAACACAACCTTTCTTCTGTATGAAAGTCACTTTATTAAACAAGTAAAGCAAACATTTGTGCCTTTTGGATCACCCAGTTCGCAACTTTGTACTAATGTAACATTGTTAACCTCTTTTCTGTGAAAATGCAAGTCTTCTCTCTGCCATGCCATGCTAATCAATACGTTTCGTATCACTGACTCAAAACAAGTATGCACAACAGGAGTTCTGACTTGATCTGCTGCAAGCTTACTGCGGGCCAGCAACTCAGAAGCAGCGTGGTAACTAGCATTTTCAGAAGAAGGTTAGAACTAGCAGTCTCTATGGTACTCTAGAGGTATAGTTTAATCTTAATTATGATTAAAATGTATCTATAGCCAAATATTTGGGGGGGGGGGTTGATAGG
>NW_017306344.1:940161-941316 GCF_000935625.1 Nanorana parkeri | reverse complement strand
CAAATATTTGGGGGGGGGGGTTGCATAGTGTGGAGAAGGATTTGACTCTCTGTCTGTGTCCTAAGTGGGTAGATGCATCCTATCTGTAATCTGCTAGTGGGGAAATCTCTTCTTCCGCTTTGGAGAGATTCCTCTTAATATTGGATGTGTTTCCGAGACAGGAAGCAGAGGGAAATCTTCCCACAAGGAAACAGGTCACATAAAAATACCTTATAAATGTTTTAACCCCACTCTAACCAAACATTTTTTTTAGCAAAATTGTCTATAGATACAATTAGAAGTGGACATTTACCTCCATGTTGCATATTCTCTATTCCTACTTGTTAGCGCCTACTTTACAGTGCATGAATTGCATAGTATTTTTTTTTTCTAAAGTGTACTTTTACACCTTTTGACTAAAAATTACTACAGCATACACCTCTGCATACTTATATGAAATTATCTTACATTCATTAGCTAACCAACATATTTTTATTTTACTTTCAATTAATTTTTTCTACTTCCTGGACCACTTTGGCACAAATGATGTAATCAGGCCTAGGCATAGTATCCCATGAAGGTGACATCAGCAGAGCATTGTTAGGAAATCTCATTTGTAATCTCACGAGATCTCAGGGAAAGGCATTTTCCTGTCCTGAGATGATGTGCATGGTCACATGTCTAGTCAAATGTGCCAGAGTTCCAGGAAGTAAAAGGAGATATATTAATCTGCCCTTAGTTAACATGGCCACTGTCAGAAGACTAGGGATGAAAAGAGAAATAAGGTATGCATAGAATAAAAAGCCGGCAAATATCTAAAAGTATCTGTTTGTCGATTGCCATTACTAAACATTTCTAAAGGTATCTTTGTTGTTATTTTGAAGACATGGGTAAAGTTTCTCTTTAAACCTTTTAGTGCTAGTTTTGTCCCTGCACTTCTCTCTTTCTCAACTAGGCAAGAATGATGTAGCCGGTAATGCCCGTAGATTCCTAGAATATCAGTATCATACATCCCAGGAGTCTTTAGGCATTTTTTTTCCCATTGTGAAATTTCCTTCCTATCTGACAACAGCTATGTCATCAGTGGAGCAGTTTCAAATGTTCAGCCTGAGATGCAGTAGGAGAGCAACATGTAAACAAAAAGGATGCCAAGTTAAGGGCGTAGTGCACATCATC
>NW_017306344.1:924271-940069 GCF_000935625.1 Nanorana parkeri | reverse complement strand
TTTCCCGCCATTATCGTACGATTATCGTAAGGTGTGTGGGCACCCTAAAAGGAATGACATGATGTTCATGGACCCCTCCTGGACATTCCTCCTTCACATACGTGAACAACATACTGAGGTGAGCCGGGCTGATCCGCACGCTATGCGCTCCCCATCACATCAGGCAGCTGCAAGAAGTTATGTGACCCGACCTGGAGGGTGATTAATGTTGCAGTGATTGTAAGGCAGCTCAGTGTCTGCTGAGTACATTGCTTGTATACAATGCATGTGTTCACTTAAACATGGGGGGGGGGGGGGGGGGGTATTATTGGAAACAAAAGCATTCATTTGAAGGTAAAGGCTAATTTTATTTTTAGGCTTTTCACAGCATTTTACCTGGTACATTTATTGTGATTTGAATGAGTCGGGTGAATGTCCTCTTTAAGGACCAGGAAAAACCTCATAAATGTTTGTATGCTGCACTTGTCTTAAGAGACTTTCTATGCAGTTGTTGTAGAAGTCTGCTGGTTCCTTATGAGTCATATGCGTTAAAAGAGTTCCAAGCTTATACTATCCTGTTATAACATCAGCATTGTAATAGGAAGCATTGTAATAGGAATACATACTAGAGTTGTTTGTGATAAAGCAATCAAAGCTTGAAAAAAATAATTTTATGTAGTGAGTGCTGCCTTCTGTCCGTCCATCACTTTTAACAACTTTCTGGATTCCCAGTGTGGTTTGCATCTCTTTCCCTGCTGCTTGATGTGATACAATCTAAATGTATCAAGACTGCATCTCCCATCATATAGTGCTTCCAGCAAGCAATGCTATAATAATGTTACATTGTGGGAAGTTCAGACGTCAAGTTGTAGTTCAGATGGCAGGCTTAGTTAGATTAATGACATAAGGAAGTATATATTCGCAGGGTTAATTGAAATTGTTTTAGTGCATTGAGGAAGTACATCCTATGGGCATCTTCAATAAGATAGTTTAATTATTCTAGATTGATATGGTTATTGGGAATGGGATAGAACTTATGGAAATTCAAATATACAAATACATATTTATTTTGATTTTTTGACCATAGATACCATTTAATGTTCATAGTTACATAGTATTTGAGGTTGAATAAAGACATTAGTCCATCAAGTCCAACCTATTAGGACCTCATTCTAGGAGTACCTGTACCCCTGTATATTACGGTCCCTTAAGAAATCGTCCAAAAGTTTCTTGAACAATTCCACATTATTTGCTGAAATCACCGCCTGTGGCTCTCGGCCCTCTCCTTGTCGTTTGTGACTAGCTTCCTGCTTTTCTCCTTTCATGAATATGAAAGTGTGTTAAAATGTATATATAGTCCATGTATGTACACAGAAGATGCCTTGTTTTTCTTATTTGTTGCCATGTGTTAAGACATTTTTGCATTTTCTTTTACTGAATAAGCCCAGCAGTGGTTTCCATGATATTCCCCCCCCTTATCGGTTTTAGGGCTGAGCAGTTTCTCAGCATCCTTTTGTACTAACCAACTCTTGGTTTGCATTTCTTTTTTAATTAAGAAAACTGTGATATGGACAATCAGCCATCTGATATCAACCTTCTAATGAATATTGCTGTTGAAGTAAAATATATCCCTGCATGGAGTCTTTTTTGTAGATTCAGTGGCTTAAACCGACACTTTTCTCTATGATACCCATTAATTATTTTCATATAAAAGGAACTGCAGGTTCGGTTTTTGCTCTCCTTTTTGCCATCATAACCACCTGGCAGCGTTTAAAGCCAGGACACCCAGTGTATAAGCTTCGTTGACACCGCACAATGTATTAAACATGCACTTGATGTATGCTCACTCTTTCTCTGGAATAGATGTGGAGCTGTTTAACTGGCACAATGAGGACAGAGTGAGATTGTTTTAAAAAGTATTGTTTAAGCATAAGTCACAGTGCCTGCACCTGAAAAATCTGGAAAGCAGCAGGATTCAGAGCGGGGAAGAGTGACTAATAAGCCGTCAGAGAGAATCCTCCTCTCTCTCTTGTGGTAAGCATGGGCTGGATGTAGTGCAATCTTTTTTTATAACGTTAATGTGCTCACATAATGGAACACTATCCCACATTCTCACACAGAGTCCATTCATTCAGGTGAATGCAGCACAGCCAGGTTCCCACACACATTGAACTGAGGGATGGAGAGCGGGAACGTATTACATGTATAGCAAGGGTTCTTAAAGTGCTCTCTTTAACAATCAAGGATCTAGTAGAAGGATAGAGAATAGGCACTTTACGATCTACAAATCCTTACATATTCATGTACTTAGCAGGCATTGACATGTGCGTATTCACTGAGCAAAACAAAAAAATACTGTTTTTTTAAGCTATCTCAAGATTACAATCATTTAACATTTCACAATAATTGGGAATATTTTGACACATGACTGGATGTGATGATGGGTATGTCATGTTGTTTTTGAAAGGGCATTATTATGAAAGAGAAACTCCAGTCTGACTACAATGTTTTAACAGTTTCTAATGACAGAGCTGCTTAGAACGTGAAATATTAAAGGTAATATAGTGCAGCTTACCATCCCTTAAGCCGATCTTTATCCCCTTTGACTAAAAATCACATCAGCATTCAGCTCTGCATGCTGATATTAAATCATCTTACATCCATTAGTTAAATAAACATATTTTTATTTTGCTTAAAATTACTGTTTTTCTACTTCCTGGTCATCTCAGGCATTAATGATGTAGCCAGTGCCTAAGAGATGCATCCTGGGAAGGCAACATCACAGTTCATTGTTGAGAAATCTCATCTGTAAACTGCAAAATCTCACAAGACCTAAAGGAAAGTAATTTTTCCCTTGAGATGATGTGCATGGTCACGTATACTAGTCACATTTCCAGGAAGTAAAGGGAGATATATTACTCTGACCTTAGTGAAAATGGCCACCATGAGAAGAATAGGGAGGACAAGAAAAATAAGGTATGGAAAGAAAACAAACAGTGCATTTATCTAGAAGTATTTGTTTGTAGATTGTCATTACTAAACATTTCTAAAGGTGCCCTTGTCATTTTAAAGATAAGGGTAAAGGTCCTCTCTAAATGTGGTGGCTGTATTATTTTTATTTTTTCAGGCTTTCTCTCTTTATTTTTACCTTGTAATTCTGCATATACCACACTTCCTGTCCCTGGGTGGCTACACTTACTCCTCCACTGTATGTAGGAAGCCATGGTTGCCATCCAGGCTGGACTTCGAACATGTTTGCCTTTTTTATCTCCATTACATGGAAGATGATAGGATTGGTTGTTTACAGAAGAAAGAGTACATTTTTCTGTTCTCTTATCAGCTTACGGGAAGTGATGAGGACACAGGAGTCCTGGTACTATGCATTTTCTGTACTTTGTAAGAATGTTCTGAGAAATGTAAAGCAATACAGTGGCCACATCTAAGGACTGGTAAACTGCAATATATACAGTGAGTGGCCAGATTATTATGACCACCCCATCAGTACTTCGTTGGGCCACGAGATGACTCCACGAGATGACTTAGTTGGGCCGCCTCGTGACTCCACGAGATGTTGAAAGGTGATGCGAGGAATCTGACACTGCACTGTTGACCTTCTGTTGTCTTGTACCAGTCTTGCCACTCTCCGTTCTGCCCTAACATTCACTAGTCGCTGACGGCCACAATTTGCACGTTCAGACCCAGATTTTTGGCGGACAGTCCAGTCTTTAAACACTTTAACAACAACTGCTCTTGAACATTTAACGAATTCTGCTGTTTAGTAGAATGGAAAGGGGTGAGCAAATTAGTTTTCATTGCTGTTTGTGTCTTCCTGTCCTGGGAACACTTGTCCCTTCTCATTGTCCTAGTGACAGAAAAGTTAGAGAAAATCTCTGCCTTGGAAGACAAAGACAGCAAAGACAGTAAAGACTTGGCAGCAGTTTTGACTCTTACCCAGTGGATCATTTATATTAATTATATAAATTATTTTGTACAATTCAGTGGGAACTATGTTGTGTCTGTGCCCAACCTGAAGTGACCATATACATTTCCTAATTTGTTTAGATTTTCTACATGAGTATGACTGTAGAGTCCTGGAAAAAAAACAATGGGGGGAATTTATCAAATCTGGAGCAGCTGTGCATGGCAACCAATCAGCTTCTTTCTTCAGTTTGTTCAGTTAAGATTTGAAAATGAAAGAGAGGAGCTGATTGGTTGCCATGCCCAGCTGCTCCAGATTTTGTCTGCTCCAGTTTTGATAAATTCCCTTCTGTGTTTATTTACTCTGTAGGGAAGGATTGAAAAACATTTGCTTTGGAGTTATATTTTTTAGGTTTAAATGCAGATAGTACTTACAGGAGATCTTTAAAGTGACACTTAACTCAGGAGTGTAATCTTAAAAATGCATTCAAATACCTTAACTAATAACAAGTAAAGTAGCCACTGCTCCAAGCTCGCTCCTGTGATGGACTACAATCTCAATACAAATTAGTAAACTAAATATGAGATTGTAGTCCATCACAGGAGTGAGCTTGGAGTGGTGGCTACTTTTCAGCACACACAGGATCCATGGGGAACAAAAGTAGCCACCCTCCAGAAGGAAGGACAGTGTCAGCACCAATTCAGAGATGATTTGAGGATCTACAGCTGAGTGATACACAAATAAGGTACATTTTTGTTAATAGTTAAGGTACTTAAATGTATTTTTTTTAAATGAACTCTTGAGTTTAGTAATACTTTATTAATCAGAAGCAGGGGATGGTGCTGAAACTGTACTTAAAGTACTTAAATGCATTTTTAAGATTTTGCTCCTGAGTTTAGTGTCACTTTAAATTAAAACACACATATATACAGTAGTGTGCCTGCTCCTGCAGGCCTTAAAGTATATGAAATACAAAAGCTGCAACCCTACCAATGGCACAGTTACACACACATTCTCATTTCTTGCCATGGGGAAGCACAAGGTACCAACTCATTTGCTACTAAACAAATTGCAATCAAAAGAAAGATCTGCATACGCTTTGTAGTATTTGTGCCTTAAGAACTGGCAGTGTTAGCATATACCATTGTGAAGAGCAGTCTTCAAAGCATATATATTGATTTCTAGAAGGTATTATAATTTATTTTAGTAGAACACAGAAATCTGAAATGAGCACAGTTTCTCATTAGTACAGCCATAGCAACAATACCATTTTATGAATCACCTTATTTTATTAGTCACCTTGCTGCACACTCCTCACAAGTGTCAGCAAACCAGATTACAATATTTAAAGCTCATTTCCAGTCAAAACACTAGATTCACTGGGTAAGAGTCAAAACTGCTGTCAAGCCTTTACTGTCCTTGCTGTCTTTGTCTTCCAAGGCAGAGATTTTCTCTAACTTTTCTGTCACTAGGACAATGAGAAGGGACAAGTGTTCCCAGGACAGGAAGACACAAACAGCAATGAAAACCAATTTGCTCACCCCTTTCCATTCTACTAAATAAATGTGTTGTTCCTGTCCTTTTGCACAACCTGTAATAGAGACAGGTTGAGATGGTAAAGCTAGCCTTACATGTTCTGAATAACTGAACAGTTACTGCATTTGTTCAATTTTCCACCTAGATCCTTCAATTTTGTAATTGAGCCGGGTGGTGCTGACAAGGCCACCCACTGCTCAAACTTTGGATGACCCCCCTTGGGTTTGAAATTCAAGCTGTCTATGGCCACCTTAAATCTCTCCAACAGAGGGGACAGAGGTACTAACGCTTCCCCACACAATAAAAAAACTTTTGCTTTACTTTTTTTTTATAGACTTGAGAGGGTGGTCATTACAAACACGACCTGATGACCCAAACAACCTGCAGAGCACTCCAAAAAAATTTCATCCAAATGAACTTAAAGCCAAATGTAGCCTTTGTTGCCTTTATTTGTTATGCAGTCAGGCTGCATAGCAAGTAAAAAACATATATATTTTTTAATAACTGCGTGTGCTTTCAGGTGTAATAGCAGCCCTGTGTTGCAGCACCATGTACAGCCGGATTTCTGCTATTACACAGAACCTAGAGGGCCGACATTGCCCATGCACAATACTCCTGTTCCCTGAGTAGTAAGTTGATTGTAGTATTATGCAGGAGAAGTGTCGGAATACTGGAGCCCCGGACCACTGCTCTCAAACAGATCTCAGCAGCCCGGCTCCCTAGTGTGCTGCCGACACCGGGCAGCTTTTATTCTTAGAAAACACGTGTAATAAAAAATTCCATACCCAAATCAAAAAACAAAGCTAAAATTGAGCTTTAATGTCATGCAGCACATTACCCATGTCATAAAAAATTAAACATGTTAAATGTTGCCAGATGTATTAAACACATTTGTATTCACTCACATGATTTATTTAAAGTATGAGTTAAGTGTTACTGACCATTGTTGATGAAGAAAAAGGAAAAGGTAATTTGAATGAATGGCTGGCAACACAAGAGCAGGTCCAGGAGGTTGTTCTTTGAAATATTAACAAAGGTGTAACGACACTGGCATCTTTTCTGCTCAAAAAAGCCTCTTGCAAGCTGGTTAGTTGAGCATTTCTATTCTTTTCCAAAGCACACAGAGACATACAATGCTGTATGGAACGATAGCATTGAAAATACTGTTTTTTTTCCACAGTAAACAACATCCAATGTGTTTAGAAGTTCTAGGAATATACAATTACAGTTGTGGTGCAGTCCATGCCCAGTGCTTGTTGGGTCCAAATTGGCAGAATGCTATTTTCAGCATAGGTCCTGCCTATAACCATGGCTTGTTTTTTTAATATGGGGATGTGAAAATTATATTTCAGCTATAATGGTGTAATATATAATTGCACTTGGCTAGTGTAATTCTAATTATTAAAAGCTGCTGCACAAAATTACAAATCATTAGAACAGCTATATGTTTCTCTAATAAAGAGCTGGTCCGGGCAAATCTACCTTTAATCCAATAAGCTTTTTAGAGGAAACCTGTTCTGAGAAAATACATAAGCTAACATTACTGAAATCTTCTTCTGAAATGCTAATGCCTGGCTGTCATGTTTAATCAAAGGCTTAACTTAATTCTTGTCAGCAACTTGAAACAAGTACATATGCCTTAAATGGCAGAGCCCTCCTGAGCGAAGAGGCACATGACTGGGTGGGTTGGTAGAAAGAAAAATGAGGGGGGCAGAGTGTAAGCTTAGGCTGAGGAAGGTAGTGATGTGCGGGAAGGGTGGGTGTGCATTTAGGCACCAAGAGATCAGAGGAGAGAGGCGTGTGGTCGAAGTTTATTACACCCTCCCTCCCTTTTCCTCTTTTGTTTTTGTGGGTTGGTTTTTGGGGGGGTCATATTGTTTTTGGGTGGTAACAATGTTGGTTGTTTCAAAGGTGTTGTGTCACAGTGGTGGCGGGTCCTTGACAGTGCCAAAAAGGAATTAAACTCATTGGTAAGGTTATATTTGGGACAGGTTATTGTATGTAACGGTCACATAATTTGTTTTCAGTTTCAAGGGATTTGAAAATGGGAGGATTCCCTGTAGTGTGGCAAGGCGCTAAATGTGTCAGTGTGGTGTGTACCCACCAAGCTGGTGTGCAATGACTGGTGGCTGATACAGGTGACCAATGGTTTGGAATTTTGGCAGAGCTGTCAAGAACCTGCTTTATTGGATAAATGTATCCTGGAATTTTTTTTTAATATGACTGATGTTATCAGTATGTCAATATTTGAATATTTAACTAAATTTTGTATTAAAAGCTGTGGCCAAGAAAATTCCAAAGACATACGCTGTGTGTGTGTATTATTTATCGGACATTGCTAAAGGATGGAGTGGTTTCAAGGGTGTTTTGTTTTTGATACTTAATTTTCCCTATCCGTGTTCAGCCCTACCCAAGTCATGCAGATCAAGAGTTTTGCCTTTCTTCTGACATCACTAGGTTGTTCCACTTCAGTGATTCAGGAAGCAATTATGTAAATGTTAGATTGCAGCTCAGCAACTGTTATTCCATGTGAGTGATGGAAAATCTAAAACTTTGCAGTTGTCACCAGTAGGGCTGAAACAACAAATTGATTTTGTTGATAACAATCAATATTGAGAATCGTTGTCAATGCTCAGCCCATCCAATCCGTGCAGGACAGCTCCCACAAAGTTCCACTCCAGCCGCCACATCGGCTCTGCTCTTGCCACTCTGCAGCTCTCTCTTCCCTGCTGGGTGCCTGTTGCATGCTGTTGTCTGTGTCCCCTCCGATCCCCACTGCTCTCCCCCACCTGTAACGTCAGAGGCAGCGGGGATTGGTAGGGACACCGAACACGGCAGCTGGAGCCAGCAGGGAGGAGAGATCATCGGCTGTGACAGACAGAAGGAGTAATGATGGGGAGCGGAAAGTGGGTGGAACGGCTCATGCAGAGTGGGGAGGGGCGGAGCATCTTAGGATTGAGAGAGGATTGAGAGCGGACTGAGAGCGGAGGATCGGTAAATATGTGAAATATTTACAGATCCTTTCCTGTGAAGAACAAACACCGCAGTGATCAGTACTGATCACTACGATGTTTGCAAATAATTGAGGACATAGTATTCAGGTACTGTGTCCCCAATTATGAATGAACAGAAAGTGCTCCACATGAACAAAAAGGAAGCCTTTTTTACTAGGTGCTTCATGTTCATGCTGAGAATGCAGAAAAAGAGGATGAGGACTCTAAACTAAAAAAGGTGGAAACATTCTGGTGCAGGAGGTGTGTTGCATTTCCATTCATTTCAATGGCACCCCAAATGCGCCTCCTGCCTGCCCTGCGATCACCCAGACCAGAACGTGTGTAACTGCAATGTGTTCCAGTGCTGTGTGATTGCAAAAAAATGTGAATGCTGTTTTATTTGGAAGTAAACTTTATGTTTATAACACTCCATTTGTGTATTTTTTTTAATCCAATTAATAAATTATATTAAAAAAAGATAATCAGCCAAATGAATTGATTATGAAAATAATCATTATTGAAGCCCTGGTAACTAAAACAGGAGGCAAATGGGGACATTGGCTCTAATGACTACTATCTACTTTAGAAAGATCTTCTTTTACGCCCCAATGGACCTCTAGAACAGGAGATTGAGGTAAATCTCCCCAGTGGGATCTGACATGGGTTCCCTATGCTATCCAAAGCAAAAAAGAAAAATTTTTGACTTTAGATATCTTTTAAGGATAAGCAAACTGACTAACGGTTCCCAACACATCATTTAGGTCATTTACAGTACTGTTATCATTGTGGTGAAGTTACCAAATAGCTAACCTGACTGTAAAACAGGCATCTATAGATGTCTACATGTACATTTAGATTTACCGTTTACCTTTAGATGGATCTTTAGACCTTCAGATAGTATCTCAGAAGCCCTCAAACCTGAGGTGCTTAGCTATGCACGTTTCAATGTAGAAAGTTGGACTTAAGCACAGCTCTCACAGGGAAGCTATACATCACATTAATTGATCAAGAGTGAGATGTCAAATGTCCGAGAGGATGGGCCTGGGTCAACCTTCAGAACTAAATGTAAGATTTACATAATTAGGGGTTTTAGGGCTCCTTGCTCAGTGCTAGTAGAAGGACAGGACTACTTTACATGCATATTTTAATAAATCCGAGTTTTGTTGAATCTGCTACTGTAATTTTACCATGGCTCCAAACTGTAATGAATGTGATGCATAACGGCCTTATTTCAGCATCACACATTGCTACTTCTTGCAGCAGTAAATATAACTGCGCCCATCATGGGCATTTCCATAGTAATGTTCTCCATTTCACCAAGTCTTGTATTCACAAACTATCTGAAATGTTCACATTTAACTAAGGTCCAATCTGGAGCCCCGCCAGCACATGTATCACATTTCTAGCCCCTAATGTATAACATCAGATTTATAAGATAATGAAAATGCTGTTGCATTGTGAGTTTAATAGCACCTACGACTACAGGAATTTTCTGAAAGGAGATGCTTTCAAGCAAATCTGCTATAATTGATTTTTACTATGTAGCTACAGTTATAGGTCAAGTGTAAATATAGGTTGTCTGGACTGACTAAAATAATCTGCTATCAAAGCATTTCTGTGAGTAGGTTTATTTGTGCAATTTAATTAATGTACTATATTCTGAACGTACATGATAAACTGCTGCGATTTGCCTAGCTAGTTCCAAATAAAAATATATTAAGTGTAGTATTGGTATTATTTTACTAAGGATTTAAAAGAAAAATGTATGTGTCTCAATTCTGTACTTTTTAAAACTCAGAATTTCATTAAAGATCTATGATAGTATATAAAATGATCATTTCATTTAAAAGAGTTCGGTATACAAATTAGAAAATACATGAAGTCTAAGCCTGTGTGTCCTCTAGATGCAAAAATAGAGGATAGTGTGAAATTAGTAATAGACACACCTTGCACTGATTTAACAGCGTTCAGAAACATTAGCTGTCATGCAAACAGCATTAACGCTTTGAGAAGTTGTATTGAATCAAAGAAAACCATGACATTCCTTCAGTTTATTCCACTTGGTCCTAGAAAATTAGAGAGAATTAGTCACATCAGGCAGAACTGAAAATCATGTTGTTTAATAAAATCAATTGTATTTATACAGTTTTCAATCCTATTCTATTAATATCACATCACTCAGGTTTATGCAATTTGGCCTTCTTAAAGCTTTACTCCAGGCAGAGATATAAACAAGGCACACATTAAGGCAGCTTTATAATCATTAATATATAATTACATTTATGTTTTAAATGCAAGTGTAGGGTATTTACTGTACAGCAGAGTTTAGAGGGGGGAAGTAGAAGCAGCACAAGGGACCAAATTGGCTATGCATATGTGTTATCACATTCTGCATGCTGGTCCCAAACCTATGTAAAATGGTCGAATTGAGGAAAGGCCTGGTGATCTACCTCTTAAAAACAAGTTTGCAAGAAAATAATATGGAAAAGGTTCTGAAGTGTATCAGACCTGGTGCCCAGAGAGCTGGTCTATAGAATCACCAAGAGTCAGATATGATTGCATCACACACACATATCTTAAATCAAAGATTTCTTTTTTTTTTTTGCTAGAGTAGGTTGCTATGGGGCCTCAGGGGGTTGTTATGGGGCCATTAGGTTTTTGATGAAAATGAAACCTAGAACACGTGAAGATAATACAGTACTGTATCTTTAGGGGTTGGAGTGGTTGCAGTTGAGGACAACTCTAATCCCCTGTAAAGTCTGCAGTGTAGAGACGACTTCAGATGCGAGGAGTCTTTGGGATCTTGGCATTGTTACTCAAACCTCAAAGAGAGGTTGTTGGGGGTGGGGGCATCACATTTTTTCTATGAGGCCCTGTGATCTGTAGTTACTGCCCTGACAACAGGATATGAGA
Source organism: Nanorana parkeri (assembly GCF_000935625.1). Taxonomy (NCBI): domain Eukaryota; kingdom Metazoa; phylum Chordata; class Amphibia; order Anura; family Dicroglossidae; genus Nanorana; species Nanorana parkeri. Next base: position 928,729 of record NW_017306344.1, on the reverse strand, counting down.
GTAGATCTCTCCAAAGTGAGAGGAAAGTCCCTCTTAGACAATTGTTAACGGAACTGGTCCCCATTGGACAAACAAAGTGTTGGCTTTAGATAACATTTGAGTAAGATTTTAGGCAGTAATACTTATGTGACCTTTGTATTTTAAAATATATATATATTTGTTTTTAAATAATCTAACTTTTCTTTTATATGCCTGGAATTCCACTTTAAAAAAAATTCCTTTATTTTTCTATATTTCATTTTTTTGTAGTCTTCAGTCTGCAGTTCAGTACAGTTGTAACACATATTTTATTTAAAGAGCCAGTTGAACCGATGTTTTAAGTATCTTACATGAATGCATCTACATGCTTTTTATGAGATTTCAGTCATGTATGTACTTGTAATGTGCTTTCAATTTGTAAAAGGGCTAGAAATGTAATAACAGTCTGCAAAATGTATCAGAGACATTTTTAAATCAACTTTCTATGCTCTTTCAAAATGTATGTGAATGAGTCCTAAAAATGGTATCTGCTGAAGTAGCCAGTGCCAACCACCAAAGTATTTAAGACCCAAATTTACCCACAGCTAAGTTTTTAAAACAATGGGCTTGATTTACTAACCTTATAAACACACCACGAACATGTATACACCTCTGTAGTGTGTTCCCTCCCAGCATGATCTATGGGTGGAATCTAAACACCTTTGTAGTGTGTACACACCCAGCAGGTGTGTTGTGCAAAGCCCTGCATGAACTTGCATGGTGATGTTGTGTTAATTAGCTCTATGTTGTGTTGCTTGCGTTGATGAATGCAGGAATGTAAATGCATGAGCTAACCATTTTTGTCTAAACTGTGAAGCAGCATTATATATGCATCATGTGCATGATTTTTCCATATATGGCATTAGTGGAAATATGCTTTTAGAGACTTTTTGGTTGATAAATACGTTTTGCTGTGTTTAGGTTAGTAAATCACCCCCAATATCTCAAGGCTAAATGAAAACATATGCAGTACATCTCTGCAATGCATGCACATTTTATCTCTTTAAAGACCCAGCAAGTACCGAAAAATACATGTTGACCTGCCAGAAATCCACTTAGCTCCTAAGTCCACTTGTGCACTGAGTTTCTCAGTTCACAAAACATACAAGGTTATTGAAATTCCAAGCATTATACACACTCACACACACACACTAACACACACAAACAAACTATGTAGGTTGAACCTGATGGACCTGCGTCTTTATTCAACCTCACCTACTATATAACTATGTATATGTAACGCACAGCATTTTTGTGGACTTAGTGTTGCCAGGCCTGTGAATTCCCTTTTAAAAATCAACAGATCTTTTAACACTTATCAAATAGATACAAAGAAACATTTCAATGATATAATAGACAGACCACAAAGGATCAAAGAAGAGAAATGTATTGTTGTGGATAATATATACTTTAAAGTCAAGGTTATTGCTGGTTAGTTGAAGAACACTTCTTATACTTTGAGGTCCCAAGGGACGATGTTGTTGTCACCAGAATTGTTTGCTCCACCCAACTGGCACAGAAAATACAAAGCCAATTGATGGTGTTGGGTACCCAAGATAGATTTCAAATTAGGTTGCTACCGTTTTTTAAGAATACTGATTTCAAGATTTGTTTTGAACCAATTAGTCAGATTTTATTGACTCAAATACTTGCCAGGTGGCAACTAAATACTGCAAAGTAAACTTGGGGTTTTAAATGGGGATCGGTGAGACTAGTGAGTTGATCTAGTAAAGACATCTAGGCTTTTCACTTTGCAAAGGAATTTGGACTTCGCAGGGTAACATGGTGAATGTGTTGAACTTTCACTTTGCACAGAATACCCAGTCACGTGCAAGAAAAATAAAGTACTTTTTTTTTAACATGATTGAATGATGGAAGTCACCTGAGCTCTGCCTCATTCACAAAACTAAGGGGAAACTTTCTTTGCAAAATGTGAATTCCCTTGCAAGGTGAACAGCCTATTTGTCTTTAGTAAATCATCTCCAATGACACCTTTGTTTGTGTTGATTGGCACATGTAGCTTGCTTTCAAGTGCACTGTGTTTGCATTCAACATCAGTTTGAGATGCTTCTAAGATCAATCAGAATTCATTGACAGATGCATTTGGCCTGAAGTTGACCTCCTTCTGACCTACATTTTACCTCTTTTTAAGCTGCATCAACCTGATTCAAACTGCTCATGCTCATGCCATTGACTTGTTTGGAGGGGAGAAAAGTAGTTTAACCACAAACAAAAGCCTGTTAATACAGGGCCCTTAGGGACTGACTAGATGGGATGGTAACATGATCTAATTTTGTTTCCTAAGCACTGATAACTTCCTTTTGGTTTGAATAATCTTCCTCTTATTGTGCAGGTACTTGACCTCTAAATGTGTAGCTGTAATGCAGTAACCAGTAGCAAGCAATCAGACTGTACTGTGCTCAAGTCAGACCAGTACCGGATGCATTCTGATTAGTCGGCATGGTTTGCTGCACATTTGTAGCTTACAGTGATGGGGCCCAGGCAGCTGACACACCAGAAGATGTGCGGAATGCCCTTCAACAGAGCAAAGATAGGAGTCACCACCCATTGGAAAGGTACATGTTGATAAACTTTTTTTCCAGGGTGGTTTAAAAATAATATGTATGGTGATTGCTTCAAGAATTAGCACTATTTATTATAAAAGGCTGATGGATATGTGTATGTATTGAATATACTAAGGCTGCATTGGTAATGCACTATACAATAATAATGGCAGCTTGATTGATTAACTTAATCTAGAAGAGGTATCTGCCTTGGAGCCAGCATGGAGTCCATCATTCAAACTGTGAGTCAGCATTAGCATATGGTCCATCAAAGCTAGAGATTTCATGCTTATATCAGTGTTAAAGGAGGGGGCACCTAGGAACTCTGACATCCAGATGCAAAGTACAAAAAGCCGTAAGTAATACCTGATTAATTGAAAAAAAAAGTAGGTTTTTTTAAAAACACCTCTAATTATTGCTAAAGTTACTATCTCACACACTATCTCACTAAGTTACGGAAAGCTGATCTTCAGTCTTGAGTGGGCACCAGGGAGTTGACTCCTCTGCCAGCTTCTTCTATGTTCTAGAGTCTGCAGTAGCTGGACTTTCCCACGGTTTGTTTTTTTGGCCCAAATCCATAGTGCAGGCGTCATTCCCTTGCAGTTGCACTCCTCAGTTATTTACCTATTTTTTATTGTTGAGAATCCATCAGGGAAATATGAAACCGTCATTTGACTTTGCAGTGGCCATGAAAGCTACACAGAGTTTGGGATAGGATATCTTACCAAATGACTGTCTCAGAAATATAAGGCAGAATGTAAATTAACATGCTTGCACAGATTATAAGTTTTGGGCACAGCTGTTCTTTAAGCCTCATGTCAGAGAAATGTTTGCATATTTTGTATTTTCTTTATTAAAAATTGGAAGTGTTTCCCATGCAGAAGAAAACAGTGCAGCTTCAGCTCAGCATGGGTTTGAATAATGATTGCTGCACCCTGCCCCATGTACAATGAGTACACTACATGCCCTTTTTTCTGGAGACGATTACCTTATCTGGGGCATGGCTGGAGGAGAAATATTCCCATTCAAATCAATGCTGAGCTAAAGTTACATATTTCAGTTCAGTATGAGAAAAGCACAGCTCAGTTTTTAATTAAGAAAATGTTGTCTCTGAAGGGCCCCATGTGACATCAAATTAAGCCTAAGGCCCATCAAGTACACCATGACTCCCCTGAAAATAAGGTCAGAACAAGCACATGACGGTTCCTATACCCATATGTAAGTAATATTACAGCTGTATGCAGGATAAAAATTCAATATAAGCAGGAATCAATTTGATATAATGCCATCCGTAGACTCTTCAGGGAGATCAGGGTCAGCTCCCATTTATTAGAACATTATGGGGAAGACAATGAAAGTGCAATATAATCTTGACCGCTTTGAAATTTTGGTCACAAACCTTATTTAATTTCTTATGCAGCTGTTCAGAACAATAAAGTCACATATCCGAGAGCCGTTGAAGACACCAAAAAAACAAAACAAAATAAAATAAACCCCAAGGAAAAAGGAAGAGAATTTTGAAGTTCTGTCTTCTGTCATCACAAAACAAATAAGTGATTAACTATTTCACTGCAAGGTCCCTGTAAAGTGTGGTACACTGTTTTAAGACAATAGCAATGCATTGAATTTCGAAGATAGCCAGAAGACAATGGATATATTAAGAGGATGGAAATTTGCATAACAGCTTTCTATTTAAGTGAATTTGTATTGCTTTTTGAATTTAAAGTCAGGAAATGGAACACAGAAAATAGGACATAATGACTGCGGATAGCTGTTTATTTTACAAAGCGTTCGAATGTTTAATGATGGCAAAATCTGAAAAAGTAGAGGGCAAGTTCAAGTTTATTAACACCCCCCCCCCCCCCCCCCCCCCCCT